>NC_047046.1:7050350-7350350 GCF_011762595.2 Tursiops truncatus | reverse complement strand
GCTCGAACCCGTGTCCCCTGCATTGGCAGGCGGATTCCTAACCACGGCACTACCAGGGAAGTCCTCAACTTGTATTTTATATATAAGTATCATATAATCGAATTATAAAAATTAAAACCTCTGATATAGGTATTACAAATCTTATTTTGACAGAAGAGGAAATTTTTTTAAATTGAATTGTGTACTTTATTTTTTAAACTAATTAATTTTTATTTTTGGTTGCTTTGGGTCTTGTTGCATGCGGGCTTTCTCTAGTTGCGGCGAGCAGGGGCTACTCTTCGTTGCAGTGCGGGGGCTTCTCATTGTGGCTGCTTCTCTTGTTGCGGAGCACGGGCTCTAAGCACACCGGCTTCAGTAGATGTGGCACGTGGGCTCAGTAGCTGTGGCGCATGGGCTTAGTTGCTCCACAGCACGTGGGATCTTCCCGGACCAGGGCTCAAACCCGTGCCCCCTACATTGGCAGGAGGATTCTTAACCACTGCGCCACCAGGGAAGTCCCAGAAGAGAAAATTTTTAAAGCCTCAGAAAGTTTAAGTAACGTCCAAGGCCATATAAGGAACTTGGACGTACACAGTATAAGGGAGTCAGGACTCCAACCTAGGACTTAATGACCCCACAGGGTAGTCTCTGGGGCCCTACCACTGCTAAACTCCAGTGTGATTTCTTTTTCTTTCATTTTTAATTGAAATTTTTATTGAGATAACTGTAGATTAATATTCAGTTGTAAGAAACAACACAGAGACCCCCTAGTACACTTTGCCCAGTTTCCCCCAGTGGAAACATTTTGCAAAACTATAGTACAATAGGTATTACAACCAGGATATTGACATTGATACAATCCATGATCTCATTCAGATTTCACATTTATTTCCTGAGCTTGAACTGGGCACGTAGGACTTAGCCTGCTTTTGTTTTCTTTCAATTGCTTCTAGCATCCACTCTACCTCTTGAGGTCCTATTTTTTCTAATACTGATTCCTGAGTTCCCCCAATTTTCCTTTTCTCTTCAGAGTTGTATTGCCAGTTACTTAGAGGGACTGATAAATCCTAAGGGGAGAGAGGAGAGGTAATACCACTTAAAAGAAATCCTATGAAGTCTCTAATCTACGGTTTCTGATTCCATTGTGAGCTGGGTGCTAATAACCGTCTAACAGGAGGAACAATACTATTTAAGGAAGCCGACGTTAAAACCTCAAATAGCTACAACTTCTCATAATCCGAGGGAGCAGCAGGTTGTAAGGTGCTGGTGCTTCATACTTTTGAGGGTATGATTTGTAACGACACATATGATCTTTGTAATGAATGGACACTGGACCAGCTACGTCCCTGGGCCGGGCCCGCATCACCAGTTCCTGTGTCTGGGGTGGGAGCTCGGGGCCACCAGATCCGCCCCTCGACCTGACCACAAGCTGGTTCACTAGAGGCTGAGACAGCACGGTGGCTTATTCTGCTGCCATGAAACAATCACGATGCCACGCGGACTGCGGGCTGGACGCCCCAGGCCCCAGCAGCGGGCCCCTCTCCCCGACTTAGCATTCCCGCCAGCTCTCCTCCTGGAAGCCCTAGGAAACTTCGTACACCTGAAGCCCAGGCGGTCAAGGACCTGATCAGGCCAGGCCGGACGGCGCCGGAGGGCGGTGTCGCCGCGCACTGTCCCTCACCTTGCTTCCCGCGCACTTGTCCAGGAACTCGCGCAGCTCGCGACGCACCGCCTCGCGCAGCACGTTCAGGTTCACTCGCCCGTAGGACAGGTGCGCCGCCATCTTGCACCACCGCGCTCTTTTCCCTGCAATCCAACCGGATCGGCTTTACCCCGACGCGAGGCCCACAGACGCTGTCACGTGACGGCATGTTCACGTGACGAGGGCCGCTGACAGCAAGCCAAACCCGGAAACCGGAATCGGCGGGTGTCTGCTGCTCTCTCCCCAGGCCCTAGCGCCCGCCTCTTCCTTCCACTGCGTGGGTTCCGAGGCTCCCCATGAGCGACAGACCCGTCCAGACCCCGCCTCAGTCCAGGGCACCTCAGTTGGGCGCTGAGAATTGGGTTTAAGGGCAGAGACCGGATCCTACTCGTCCCGTTTAAAAATCGAGACTTTCATCTTAGCAGCAAGCATACTCGCTGTAAGGTGGCAACGAAGCTAAACTTGAATGGAAATCTTTTAAATTATAGCAATCAAAAAGGTCCTGCGCTTTGCCCTTTTGGTTTGTCGGCTAAAATCTACAAAGATGGCTAAGGGCTGAGGGAACATTGAGTGACTTGTCTGTTCAGCTCTTCCTAGTAGACATTCACGCGACATGGTATTTCACACAAATACTATTCGATGTGGAATCTAGGTAAAATTTGCATGTTACCTCGTGAGTTGCGAGGGTGAAACAGGATGTAATTTACATCGTGTGATTTAATGTAAAAGGCTTAGCAGGGTGCCTGTTATTTAATAATGGCTAAATAAATAACTTATTAGGAAGATATATCCGTTTCAGTACTTTGAGGTGTAAAATTGGCTATTTGGGATCTGGTGAAAGGGGCTTGAAAATGTCTGGTCTTGCCTGGCTCCCTTCAACCCTTTATACACTGTTACTAAGAAAGGACTCGCTAAGCAATTACCATGGAGTATGAATAAGCAAAGAGCGGAATTTGGAGATGATACAGTAACCAACTATACATATTTACATACTTCCGCTCTCAACTTCTTGACTCTATCGAAGACATTTAATTTTAAAATAACATGTTTCCACACGTGTAGACTGTTCCATGCCCTAGTTCACAGGGATTCTTCTCAACCTGTATCACAAACTCTTCTCACGTGCGCAGGTTTTTTGCTCAACGGAGAACGTGTATTATTTTAGCACCATCTGGGAGAATAAATGTTGAGCTCAGCAGGCCATGTCCTGAACTGGTAAATGAGGGCACACCCACGGTTAGCGAACTCTCAGGCATGCGTGGGTGCAAACGAGCAAGACTCGGATGATAAACGATCCTCTGCAAACAGGACCCGGATTCTAAACGATCAACAGAGGTGTTTTATTTGTGTAAAGACCCAACTGGTGATACTGCAGTACTACCGCAATTGCCCTATAAATATCACAGACTTGTTTAGTGTTCGAGTTTTTTTCCTTTTAAAATGTATTTTTAATTGATATAATGGATATTTAATATTAATTTTAGGTGTACAACATAATGATTTGATATACGTATATGTTGTGAAATGGTCACCACAACAAATGTAGTTCATAGTTTTGAGTCTTTTCATCAATTCGGTCAAAGCTGAAGTCAAGGACCACTGTCGGGGTTATTTTTAGGTCAGAATAATGTTCAGCTGGTAACTCTGCTTTGGAAATATCTACCTGTGTGTGTGTGTGGGGGGGGGGGTCAGAGCTCATAAAACAGATTGCTTGGTTCAGTTATCATTTTGGAAAATACCACAACAGCTTTCACAGAGTTTCCTTCCAAAACTTCATGCTGTAATAGGTAGTGGGTACTACCTGGTGCCACTTACATTTCTGTCAGGTAACGTAGTGAGACATAGCAACGGGTAACCACCTTGGGTATTGATCTTATGCTGAATGGGTCATAGAATGCTTTGAGATAATTTCTTAAAAGCAGTTTATCAACAGACTGCAGTAGAAATTGCTATTTGGGTCTCTAGTGCTCGCTCACTTAAAGAAAAACCATTATGACAAATAAACCTGAGAATAATACCAGTTTACTACACTGGCCAAAAAGAATAACCATTTATTAAAGTAGATACAGAACACTTGTTTGCTCAGATTTTAATATTGCTTTACATATTGTGTTTGTGAAACAGTTCCTATTATAATATGTTTATAACCCCAAATTTCAACTGACTACAGATTTTTCACTTGTCAAACACATAGTTGATAATCTTGAGAGGAAAATACATCAAAGGCATATATACAATTATAGAAGTTCTTATTATACATGTCTCATGGAAGATACATTTATTTATTACTTTTTACACATTCTAGGAGACATTCAAATGAAGATAAATAGATTCAAACTGGTTGATAAACTTCTTGTGGTTGAGGTCCTTCAGTTTATTTTTTGTGATAAGAAAATCCAAAATTATTAATGTTGAATTTCTCATCGTACATTCATCTAAAAACACAGTAAAAAAAAAACGTGTAAAGATTGTAGATTGGTTAATTTAGGTGTTTTATAGTGGCTTATTATCTAATTAACTGACTGCTGGGGCTATCTGCTGGAGAAGGAAAAAAAAATCTGGAGAGAATTCTCCCAGTTATTTATATCTGATAAAGAAATAGAATGAAAACACAAAGAACAAGGAGCTGCAAAGCCACGTGATGCTATTTCTGGCCTAGTCTGTTAGGTCCTGATGAACATTTTAAGTGTTTTCTTTTTCATAAAGGTAAAAATCTGAAAAGAAAGACACATTGTATATGTTTTTTCCCAAAATAGAGATTTTACAAAAATATATACATATAATATATAGAAGCTGAAATTATGCAAAACCAATAAACAAAAAACACCATAGAAGAGTAAGTGGGTGCAGCATAGAGATTATAAAATGTCCCCACAGCAGTTTGGGGGCTTCCCCCTCCCTTTACCTGTTTCATGATTTTATAATCACACCTAAGTATCATCAAGCCTGAAATAAAGGCACTACTGATATCAGGTAGTGCAAAGAGCTCAGATATTTCTTTAAGTATAAAATATTTTAAATGAGTAGATGAATATGCAAAGTGGCACATTTTTTCAACTCATTCCAGTGTCAAAGTTTAACCAAAACATCTAAATATACAAACGCAGCCTGGAAATATTTTAGTGCAAATATGAAAAGTAACAGCATAATTTAAAGTTACTTAAATAAGGTATTGTGAGGGTAGGAGTCGTTCTCTGAGGTCTCCCTAGGGACAATTAATGTAATGGCATCTGGTGCAATGTCTTGTTAATACTTTTTAAATTCAAGAAGACAAAATCAGAGGTGAAAACTCACCTATTGATTATTCTAACTGATAAACTTATAAGGGGAGACTAAAAGGGAGATTTGTTGAAGATCAAAATATTTTCTTAGATTTGTTGATGGGGGGTCCAAAATAACATGAGTTCTCCTGAAGTCTGCACACACAATGCTGGTGGTCAGTTGCCTAAGCTAGTGCATCTGAGAAAGCCCAGTTCTGGATGTGAGGCTTCATCAGAAAGTCTCGTCGTCATTGCAGTTGGTTGCCCAGTGCCCGAACATCTCACAGATTTCACAGTAGGGGCGTTCCTCGCTCCGACTGCCGTGGTGTGTGGAATGGGGGGGGTCCTCAGACATCTGTGCCTGGGTAGGACAATCCTCTGTGTCGTGGAGATCAAAGCAGTCACATATGTCACAGAAGAGGCGAGGTTTCTTCTTGGACTGTTTCTCCTGGTCATCACTACAAATGTTAATGTGCATAATCAGAAACTCATCTCCATCAGAAGAAATTCAAGAGACAGTATCACTTGTAATGAACAAAAAACAAGCAAGAATTACGGCCAAGTCTGGGAGCCTCAAGTGTTTAAGTACTACGGTCCACGTTTTAAATTTTCACATCAAACCATTTTCACTCTCCTGCCAGATTTGTGGAAGTCAATTTATGGCCAAATGACCACAAAGCAACTGTTTCTCCAATCCACTGGAGAGCCTTTTTTTTTTTTTTAATTTTACTGATGACGTATAGTTGATTTACAACGTTTTGTTAATTTCTGCTGTATAGCAGAGTGACTCAGTTATACATATATATATTCTTTTTAAAAATTTTTTATTGGAGTATAGTTGATTTACAATGTTGTGTTACCTTCTGCTGTACACAAAGTGAATCAGCCATACATGTATATAATTCCACTCTTTTTTAGATTCTTTTCCCATATAGGTCACCACAGAGTATGGAGTAGAGTTCCCTGTGCTATACTGTAGGTCCTTATTAGTTATCTATTTTAAATACAGTAGTGTGTATATGTCAATCCCAATCTCCCAATTTATCCCTCCCCCCGCTTTACCCCCTGGTAACTGTAAGTTTGTTTTCTACATCTGTAACTCTATTTCTGTTTGTACCATTTTTTTAGATTCCACCTAGAAGCGATATCATGCGATATTTGTCCTCTGTCTGGAGAACCTAACTTTAAAAACACACATTTATTTAGATGGAACTAAGGTTCTGCTCAGTATCGCTGGACGTGAAATACCTGTCATAATTGTTCATGTCGTCACCGTTCCCATTCAGGGCTGCTTCCGACATCATCTCCACTTTCATCTTGAGATCCTGATTCTTCCTCTGAAGGTCCACTATTACTGAATTTAGGAAATCAATCTGATTTTTTAGGAAAAAACAAAAGCAGATGTGTAAAATGTCTGAAATGTGTCCGCTGGAGCATCAAGAAGTCTACAAGTACACTCTCAGGCTGTGGCTGCAGAGTATATGCTGGAGTCGCAGGGGCCCACAGCAGCCATGACTCAACCGTGTTTTAGATTATGTTCACACACACACACACACACACACACACACACACACTGTACAGAAAGCGTAACCAGTTACTTATTACACTAAACTACAACTAAGCCAGGACTTTTATGTTCTGTAGATTTCAAAAAGCTCATGGAAATTCTCCTCCAACTACGACTTAACACTCACTTATTAGTCATGGTGGGATGGTAAATAGGTCTTCAGAGAAAAAGGAAGGCGTTTTAAAGAGAAGGCTTAAGCTCTCTTTCACCTGAGGAGGTGTGGCCACACACTGAAGGGGCAGCATTCAGGCCACCTGGGCCCAGAATTGGGGCAGTGGGATAACGAGATGACTGCCCACCAGGAGGAAACGCTCTTGTCCTAACCTGGCAAAGCAAGGGCACTTTAATTTAAAATCAGTAAGTTTCAGGACTTCCCTGACAGTCCAGTGGTTAAGACTCTGCGCTTCCAATGCAAGGAGCGAGGGTTCGATCCTCAGTCAGGGAACTAGATCCCACATGCCGCATGGTGCAGCCAAGAAAAGAAAAAAATCCGTAAGTTTCTTCCTTCTTCCACAGATACAAAGGTCTCATTTCTCTAAATGTCCATTGGGGAAAAAAATCCCATTTTACAGTATTAAAAAATACGTCTGTGTGTGTGTATACTCATACATACACATCCACTTTTTAAGGAAATGTCTGGCCTTTTTCTCCTGCTGGGGCAGTTATGAGACAAAGCTACAAATCACTAGCTTTGTGATTCTCTGCAGAATCTCCCTTCTGCCACTGAAGGCAAGACCCACTGAATCTCATCTCACTTCTCAAACTGTATTTTCTAAAGACTTTACCCTGTTAGCAGATACATATCAGAAAGGGGGGAAAAAGCCACAAAATGGATGTAAGTACAGTGGGAAACCACACACACACACGTGCTCACAAATTAGGAAACATAAAACAAACCATTTGCTGATTGGAAGAAAAGCGTTGGCAGTGGCAGATGAAACAAACGGAAGCGGAAAGGAAGGGGGAAAGAGAAAACATTGTGAATTAAGTTTGTGCTCATCAGACATACAAACTAAGCAGAGACAATGCTATTCAGGGTAAATCAGGCTGTGCGTTGAATCCTTACATGCCTTTCAAAGGAGATGTCATAACTAAAACAAATCACTAATGCACTGAGTTTCTCTTTTATTTAAAAGTGAAAGAAGGCTTTTGTACCTTTGAATTTTGAATGAGACAAGTATGTCCAAAATATATAATAAAAATTGAAAATAGATGTTTGTTGCTTGTGGGCTATACATTTCCAAAAACAGAATAGTTTGCCTCCATATAATACCATTTTTAAAACTAAGGCTATTTTGATAATTTTGGCTTTAGGAAACAGTTTTCAAGAGCCCTGTCTTTTTAAGGTAAAGATGAGGAAGGAACCTTTTATGGAGCAATTCTACTTCTATGAATTTATCCTAAAGAAATATTAGTATATCTGTAAAATGATAGGTGTTCAAGACAGTTCATTATAGCATTGTTTATAATACACCTAAAAGATCAGAAAACATCCCAAATGTCATGTCAACCAATAAGGCCTGATTAAATTACGGTACACCCACATAACGGAATACTATACAGCTATAAAAAGCGAAGTGCAGATCAGTTTATGTAATATGCCCCCATATGTGTAAAAAAAAGGAGGTGGAAAGACTATTAATCTTGGCTTGTATGTACACTTTAAAAATCTCTGAAAAAATAAAAAAGACATTAATAACCCTGATTACCTGTTTGGGGGGCTGGGAACTGAGCAGGAGATGGTGTTTGGAGGGAGATTTTTTTTTTATTTTTACTGTACGTATTTTTAACGTTGTTTAATGTTTAGAACATATGAATACATTACCTATTCAAAAGATTAAATTATATTTTAAAAATAGCAAGTAAGCAAAGCAAAAGGAAGGAATATTACCTGGCTCTCCTGGGCTCTTTCATCCTCTTCTGCCTGAGTATCAGTATTACCTTATATTTAAAAAAAAGAAAAAAAAAGTGGAGGGGGGATTTTTTAAAAATTGCAATCTTATTTCCTTGTTACTGCATTGAAAGGGCCAGTGTTAGAAACACATTCTCATGTGGAATCCGCACATGCGCCTCTCTGAGAACACGTTTGAAGTTCCTGTCTCCTCTCTGGACCCCTCGGACACGGTCGTCCTCTCTCAGGCCGGCCCGCTGCGGGGAGGAACGCCGGTCACGGTCACGGCTGTCATTTCCTCCTCCCCGGCAGGGCACCTGCAGAAGCCGCGGCTGCTGCTGGGGTGGCAGTTATCACCCACTGTCTTATACAAACTTCTGCCGATGCTCAGGACCACGGGAAGGTCCGGAAGTGGGGACCGGCAGGCGCGCCCCTCTGCGTGGGGCCTCATCCGACTACAGGCGGGCGGGCCCGGCACAGAGCGGCCCCGTCGGCGCGGCGCAGCAGCCGCCTACAAAGGGTGCGCCCGCCACGAACCCCGCGTCTGCGGGAAGCAGCGGTGTCGGGAGGAAGCACGTGGCCATTTTACCTGACGAGCTGCTGAGCTGCCTCTTGTGTTCTTTGAGTTGAAGCTCCAAGTTCTTTACCTTGAGCTCAAGCTTCGCCTTGTCGGACTCTAGAGACTGAACGACTGCGCGCAAGGACTTGGCGGAGGCGTTCTCTCCCCTGAGCGCTGTGACCTGCAACACACGGCTTGGCTTAGCTTCCGGTCGGAACACGGACGGGTACCGCCAGGGTCCCCGAGGTGGTACTCTACCTCATTCCTCAGCTTTTCCAGCTCTGCATCCTTTTCTGTGAGTAAGGCACTAGTAATACTGATGGATTTCTGCAAGGAAGCCTTTTCTTCATCTGCGTCTTTTATTAGCTTGGATTCTCTAAAAGACCAAAGAGTTAAAAATTCCAGAAATCAACCGAGAGAGCGGTCAGTGGACAACTGTCCTAGAACAAACGCGCAATTAACTTTAGCTAATTTACAGGGATAAAGTATCACGGGGAAGTTTTACAGGGGGTTAAGGCTATTACGCTTGCAGAATGTTACTTGAAATTTTACTTACTGTGAGGGGAGAAAAAGTTTACCTATGCAGAGACATGCCAGAATCTGCATATCATTGTATCCGTATGAATTTAAAGAAACAAGTTAATAACTTTGGAAGACGCAGAATTAAAAAACAAGACTGTTGCACCCCCAAAGAATTACTTTAAAAATCTAACCCCCCCAGATGAATTCTGTTACTTCTTGAATAAATCATTACCAAGCAATACCAACAATTAAAATACACACATGCAAAGCGATTATACAGATGTCATGCAGAGCAGTTTTATGCTGGAAGTATCGATTGGTTCTCACTAATTTCAGTAACTTTCAGCAAGTTCCAAGAGTGTGTTTTGGAGATCTTCTGGGCCAAAACAGTAGCAGAGATTATTACCACTATTCAAACGGAAGGATTATTACTTTTCGTCCATAGACTCTGAAGAGGACAGACATTAAGTTGCTCATAGAAATCAAAGGTAATGACATAAAGGCTAGAACGGAAATGTGAAGATGGATTTCCAGGTGTAGAATGGAAGCCAAGGGGCATCTGGAGGGAGAAGGTCAGCACACGGGATGTATGTTCTCAGGCCGACCCAGCACTTGGTTATCAGCACAGGGATGGGGACCGGGCTTTCCAGGAGACGAGAACATTTATCTTGGAGTCAGGGGAGTGGGAAAAGAAAGGGAAAGATGAAGGGAAGACAGGGGAAGAGGGCAAGACACAATGGAGACAACCCCAGAGGGCAGGCTACTATGTGTTTATAAATGTGTGAGTGTATTTAAATTTTTGTGGTGAAAATTCAAACGTGCCAAGGTCACGAAAGCCAAGGAAAGACTGAGGAGCTGTCACAGATGGGACAACTAAATGCACTGTGGTCCCCTAGACTGGATCCTGGGAGAGAAAAAAAGACATGAATGGAAAAATTGGGGAAATATGAACAACGTCTAGAGGCTGGCTAAGAGTACTGGACCAATGTTACTCTCTTAGTTTGGATCAAAGGACCAGGGGATGTAAGATGTGCCCGTGAGGGGAAGCTGGGTGAAGGGAATGTGGGACCTCCAGGTACGACCTTTGCAGCTCTTCTGGAAACCTCAGATTTTGAAATAATAAGTTTTTAAAAAATGACATGCAGTGTGAAACAAGAGGGAAAAAGACCTTGTATCACAAAAATATTTGGGGAAAACACAGCTGGAGAAAAATTTCCTGGCCAGCCCTCAGGCCATACAACCTACTCATTTGCATCCACGTAGATAATCATCAGTGAGAGTTCATGGCTTAAACCACAACAAACCAAATTACTCCCAGTTCTATTAGAAGTAGCTGGGTGAATGCAGAGCATGTAGTGGTTCAGTATGTCTTCGAACCAACTGGAGGGATTGGAAACTGAGGCCCAGGTTAGAAATGGCAGAATGTCTGTCTGGTTAGTGAGACCCAAGATATCCGGCACACGAATTACAGAATTCTCATGGTTTATGGTAAACTGAAATTCTATTCTACACAAAGATGAAAAATATAAGTGTTGTATTTATCTCATTGTGTGGCTTACACTTCCACCCCAGAATAAGTAGTAAGAAAAGAATCTGAGACTTACAGAAAATGTCTTGAATTCAACACCCAAGCATTATATGAACACTTGGTGCTGTTAAATTACTAACTGCATAACACCTCGCTAGGAAATAGGATCCTGTTTAAGTAAAAACAACAACAACAACAAACAAACAAAACCCCGAAGATTTAAGTGAAAGGAATGTACACAGGCATTTTTTCCACCTGGGAAGTAAATATCTGATTTTATCCAAAGATTCAATAACTCTTGGGCTCTTTAAGTTTCTATTAAACTTATTTGGTAGTTCACTCTATTATAAAAACCGTTTCAAGAGATTCACTTGTAAATCCAACTCAAATTTGAAAGATGCGATTTTAAATGCTTTTACTGAGAAATACCAGGATTTGGGGGTTAACAGATTTAGATTCTTCTGTAATCAGGACTCTAGTTAGTCAAGCTCTCACAGGTTCTTCGTGTTAGGGAGGGATGAGGCCGTCATCAGCCGGCAGAAGGAAAAAGGAGCAGGTATCTTTGCTTATCGCCACACACGTCCACCCTCTAAGTGAGGCTGCTTTCTAAGAAGATGGCAAGCAGATGTTTCTCATACAAAAGTTGTCAAAAGATGCATGGTTAAAAAAGGGACCTGACTTGTGCTGTGTACACCAAATGAAGGGACAAATAGACCCTGGCAGCTCATCTTTGTGACAGGTCTTCAATGTTACCATCTTAGGTGATTTCTAAGCCCAAATCCCACCGTGCAAACCAAGAGGGGCTAAATTAAACCATTTATGCCAGCATCACTGACACCTGAGTCACACATCGCATTGACAGTAAGGCCTGTGTTACTTTAAAGCCATGCTGGCCCCAGTGACTTGGCGTTACTAAAAGTATCAAGAAGGGAAGATAAACATAACATGAAAGAAGGGTTATAGGGGCCAGAAATCTTTCCCCCAAGGGAACATATTACCCAGATTCTTTCCTTACTACTTACATAAGAAAGAAATTCCAGTAATGAAGCAAATACCTTAAAGTGTTACTGGGCAAGCTTTAAAAATGCAAGATAACAAGAACCAAATATTAGGAACATGAAGAGAACTGCAAATGCAGTAAGGAGAACTCAATTTGCACTGAAGTTCTGTGCTGTATATAGATATAAAAAAGATATGTGTGCGCGTGTGTGTATGTATATACTGCTGAGAATATTTTACAAAACAAAAGCAAGACACAGAGGGACAAAGGCAGCCAAAAAATATATACAACAATTTTGTTTACTAAAAATATATGAAATTTATTTATTATAACGTGGATAGACTTTCTTTAGTCTTACCATTAAAGACACACAGATATAGCAAAGGAAGCAAGAGTAGGAAAGGGAAAAGAGAGGGGTGAAATGAGCATTGATCAGTAGCGCAAGCTTGGAGACAGTCAGACAGTTAGCAACCCACAGTGAGCTGAATGAGCTGGAGTGGCAGTGACCTCTTCAGGACTGGTGGACGGGGACCGTCGGCCAGTTTTCCTTCCTGACAGGAATCTTGCCTTGACACACACAGAATTAATCCTGACTCTACAAGTCCACAGCTAAGATGATGGCTCTGGAGTTCCTTCTAGGACATCAAAAAGCCTAGAGAAGGGAGGGGAGCCAAACAGGTTCCCAAATCTGCTGTAGGCTCTCTGGCCAGAGGGACACACGTCTCTACTTCCATCCATTACAGCGGTCCAGGTTGGCTCTGCTTTATCTACCAGACGTGTTGGAACCTGTTCTGAAAGAGGTTTCCCTAACTTGGAGACCACTTTCCCAAAGAAATAATTACACTTTTAAGCTAAGAGAAAAACTTATACTACGTGTTGCTTGCAATTCGATGCTAGATAGCAAAAAGACAAAGTACAAAAGGGTGATACTAATTTCTTAACGATAAGTAGTTTCACCCTACATCAGGAGTAAGTACTGCACTTCAACAGAATGAACAACAGAGTTTGAATGAAGCAATCATATACTATGTTGACTGTGTATGTTCAGTTCTCACCTCTAAATTAAACTGTTGGCTAAGATCTCGGTTCTTGCATGAACCACTACATTTCAAATATCTTCATGATTTAAGTACTTTCCAGATTCTTAAATTAAGAAAGTATCCAATTCTTTTTAGTACTCTATGCTACAGGTACTTAACTATTACACACATAGACCTACATACGAATCCTTTACCAAACTGACCTTCAGAAGCTATTTAAGGCCCCCAAAATATTAGCTAAAATATCTTTGCATTCAGAGTTCTGAAAGAGACATAACTTTCCATGAGGATTAATTAACAATTTGATTAAAAAAGTTCTAAATATAAGAAACTAAGTTTTAACATTTTTCACTCCCAGAAAAAATATCATCTTTATCTGCGTTTATTGATTAAGAGTAATAATTATCCAGGACCTAAAATGGGAGCAGGGTGAGTTAAGAAGAGAGGAATGGACAAGTACCCAAATTTGTTCTATCTTTTTAAGCCGTGAAAAAAGTCACATGTCTAATCACATTTTGAGAGGCATGTAATTTAGTCAAAGTCACATGAAAAGGACTGACAAAGCAATAGCATCTTTATTTTTTAAAAGAGATTAAAAAGTAAACATAAATAGATGTACAGTGAGAAAAGAGCCCTTGTAAACATCTGAAGTCCTGGGCCTTGTGTCTGCATCTGAGCTCTGGGCCAAGTTGCCTAACTTGGGGGGTTTTAGTTTCATCATTTTTCAATGCAAGCCCCACCATATATTTCAGTGGTTTGTTTAGAGATAGGAGAAATTTGTGAATTTCAAGGGCTACATAAATGCAAAGGGATTACATCAGTACTCACACCAGCCTGTTTCTATTCATTCCCTTGTCAGAATGCCTCAGGAATAAGTGCTATCAATTTGTTCACACACCCTTGACAACTGCATACATGGGGTTCTTTTTAAAGAAACAAAGCCTTATTCATGGAAAATTAAATATCCCAAGGCCCCCACGGGGGGGGGGGAGCTGTGCTTGTACCTGGGCCCCAGATTAAGGCACGGCAGGCCAGTCACCGCAGCTCATAGGCACTGGGCGAACACCTGGCTGGACCGGGGGTGCGGCAGTCATGAAACACACATGCATTCTGATGTGAAAGTTTAAAGAACAATGAGTCTAAGGATGTCTTAAAAAAAGAAAGGAGGAAGGCACCCCTGAACTGAGGCCTAATTTCCTTTAGAAGGCAGCTTATGGAACCCAAATATCTTTGTGGGCTAAATACAGCCCTCGACTCTGAAGCAGCCGCCATGCTGGCAGGAGGGACAAACGTCAGCATAAACGCATGCGTCAGTGGTCAGTAAGGGAGACTTCCTCTGCTCTGACAAGTAAGAATAAAATGCTCTGCAAGACCATGAAGGAATTCTTTTTCTTTTCTATTTCATTTTCTTATTATTTTTTAATTGAGGTATAGAAGAATTCTTGATTATACTATTCCTAAAGGTTTATTTTTCTTTTTGTAATTAATAAGACAAAAAACGCCTGTCACTGTTGTGATGTACTCTACAGCAAACCACGGTACAGGCTGTGGCTCTTAGCAACGGTACACACTAGGCCTACTTGGCATGCAGAGTAAAGCAGAGAATTTCTCTAGACACAAACTACACATTTTATAAAAGCAGACAGAGACCGTCAGAAAGCATAAGCACCAGGCTTCTACGTGATGACTCCTGGGGGCCCGTTTATCCTTACTCCAAAGTACTGGAAGCTTCCATGTGAACAGCATTCGATCATCGTCAAAGAATAACAAATAACAAAGCTCTTTTTAAGAAAGTTAGTAGAAACATTTAAAATGTTTCCCATTATTACTGAGAAAATGAAAGTTTTATATAACTGAATTTATTTGCAGATTAGGTAACATTATAGCACTTTAGTTACTGAAACTAGGAGGCAAACAGGGTAATACGAGACAACCTAATTTAGAACATTTCTGGACAAACACAACTGAACGTGGCTTAAAAATCGAACTATTCTTTCAGTAATTCATACTGAAACTCTTACAAATTTGTCAATTATGAGTACCAAACGATCACGATGCAATTTTCTGAATATAAGAAGGTCGTATGTTTTCTACAAGTCACTGTACACAGCGTGTTCTAACATTTTCCTTATTAAACACACACACACACACACACACAAAACAATATATAAAAAAAGAAAGCCTACCTCTTTTTCATTTCTAACAACTGATTATTGAGCACAGATCTCTCTTCTTCCAGCTGGGAAAAAAAACACACACACAACAAAAAGGTCAGTTCATAACAGACAGGCCAGTTTCTCATCCCCCAGGTCACATTCCCATGCTCCAGGACCGCTAAAGCAAAGGGCTTTCCTCAGAGGCAGTGAAAAAGGACCAAGTGTACATCAAGGACCTGAGAGTTAAAATATTAAACAATACCATGTACATGCCATATCTTAGACATTCAATAAATGTTTCCTTCATTTGTTAGACGAATGAGTGAAAACGTCACTATTAACATTCTGGTTCCTTTACTGAAACAAAAGGAGTCAAAGGTCACTAACTTGTGTAGGGCTAGGAACAGGTAATTTATTCTACACGGGCCTTATCTTATGCCTACTATATCCAGGCATTTCTTTCTCACCTATAACATAAGAAAGTTACAGAAGAATTTCCAGTGGCCCTTTAGTTCTAAAATTCTGTTATTCTATTAAGGATAAAAAACAAGAGATTCAGCTAGTCAATCTTGTGAGAAAAGATTCACCTCTACCCACAATCTGTACCACATACAGTTTAGCCAAATACAGTACCAATTTTAACTCACACTGTTAATAAAACAAAGAGGTGACAAAAGCTCTTACATGGTTTTTTGGAATCAAAGGATAACACCAAAGACTACGTAATGGTTTCCAACCATTTGGGAGTGGCAGAATTTAAGTCACTAATTCACGATAAGTAGTCGTGGTCTCGTTTCTGATTATGTGTCAGTTATGTACATGCTTCGCTATAAAGGTCTTTTATACTTTAAAAGTTCTTAAATATAAACATGTATGTTTTGAACATAAGTTTATCAAGAAATCTATAGAGGTTAACACACAGTTTTTTTCCACTGTAGACTCTCTCCTTTCCTAGTCCATTAAGATAAATGCTTTTGCTGCATGAGTAATTCACAGATATATTTAGAAATTTGTAAAGAGTAAAAGGAAGGAAAAACAGTGGGAGGCAAACTTTAAAGGAATGAAACAAGAGGGAGAACATCTGGAGAGTGGGATGTGGAGACGAGAGGGGCTCTCATTTTTTTCTTTTGTACCCTTTTATATGGTTTATATTTATTTTTTAAACAAGGAAGCTGTTTAACTTTTATAGTTAAAAAAATTTTAAAAGAAATAAACAAGACTGGGAAATGACTACAATGAAGATATAAATGGGGCTTCCCTGGTGGCGCAGCGGTTGAGCGTCCGCCCGCCGATGCAGGAAACGCCGGTTCGTGCCCCGGTCCGGGAAGATCCCACATGCCGCGGAGCGGCTGGGCCCGTGAGCCATGGCCGCTGAGCCTGCGCGTCCGGAGCCTGTGCTCCGCAACGGGAGAGGCCACAACAGTGAGGGGCCCGCGTACCGCAAAAAAAAAAAAAAAAAAAAAAAAAAGATATAAATGGATAAATGACATGGCAGATAATTCACAACAGGGAAAATACAAATAATTAATAAACACTTGGAAAATCATTCAACACTGCAAAGAATAAGTATGCAGAGATTCTCCCCATTTCTTGGAGGCTGAATTTCTTGTTCCTGAATTTCCACAGAACAGAAGTTTAGGATACTTATTGTACTGATTCTTCATAGGAAATAATGTTTTTTTCTGCTTCTGGTCCAGGATCCAATCCAGGATAACAAGCTTCATTTAGTAGTCAAATTTCTTTAGCCTGTCTAGTTCCTCATTCTCTCCTTGTCTTTTGTGACCTTGACTTTTTTTTTTTTTTTTTTGGCTGCAGCTTGTGGGATTTTAGTTCCCTGACCAGGGATTAAACAAGGGCCTTCAGCAATGAGAGCTCGGAGTCCTAACCACTGGACCGCCAGGGAATTCCCTGACCTTGATAGTTTTTTTTGACCTTGACATTTTTGAAGAGCACAGAGGCGAGTAGAATGTCCGTCAAGTTGGATTCACCTGATATTCCCACATGCGTAGAGTCAGACTGTGCACTTTTTGGCAGAAATACCACAGAAGTGATCCCATGTCCTTCTCAGTGTGTGATATTAAGAGGCACACAATGTCGATTTTCGGTGAGGGTAACTTCAATCACTTGGCTAAAGAAGAATCTTCCATGTTTCTCCACTGTAAAAATACTACTATTTTGTGGAGAGATACTCTGAAACTATGTAAACATTCTGTTCCTTAACAAGATTTCACCCACTGGTTTTAGCACCAACTGATGACTCTTGCCGAAATAATTACCACGATGGATACCAAACAGTGATTTTCTAATTCCATCATTTCACGTTCTTACCAGTTGGCATTTTACCACAAGGAAGAGCTTTCCTTTTTTTTTAGAAAGGCATTCCTATCTATCTATCTTTCTGTCTATCTATCTATCTATTTATGGCTGTGTTGGGTATCTGTTGCTGCCCACGGGCTTTCTCTAGTTGCGGCAAGCAGAGGCTACTCTTCGTTGTGGTGCGTGGGCTTCTCATTGCAGTGGCTTCTCTTGTTGTGGAGCACGGGCTCTAGGCGCACGGGCTTCAGTAGTTGTGGCTCGCGGGCTCTAGAGCGCAGCCTCAGTAGTTGTGGCGCATTGGCTTACCTGCTCCGCGGCATGTGGGACCTTCCCAGACCAGGGATTGAACCGTGTTCTCTGCACTGGCAGGCGGATTCTTAATTACTGCACCACCAGAGAAGTCCCAGGAAGGGCTTTCATTTTTCCCTCATTTACTTATTTATATCTGTTTCCATGGCATATTTATATATCATGGTTTCTTATTTTATTCAATAGGCTATAATCCATTACTATCATTATTTCTTTTTTTTTCATTCATTATTTCTTTTGATGCTCAAATTATCTCAGATTTGGCCAGTGGAAGCCCCTCCAACATGGTTCTGATAGGTTTCTGACTAATCCCCAGTTCTTTAAGCACTTCCTTGCTTCTTGGTACACAAGATATTCCAGGCTCATCTTGTAGTCTTTCTGTCTCAGCCCTGGAATCAGCCATTTCTCTGAGGACCTTTTAGTAGGGAAGAGTATTTAGAAACCAAAATCTAGGTAGTTAGGTATGCTCATTGATATTGGAGTGTTACTACTTCTAAGCCCTGTCAGTGGACTTGACCAAAATTTGAAACTTCTGCTCTTCAAAAGACACTGTTAAGAAAGTATAATGAGAATACAGACTGAGAGAAAACACTTGCAAAACTCAATCTGATCAAGGACTTGTATCCAGAACATATTAAGAGCTCTTACAACTTAATAATACACAGACTACAAACCAAACCTTAAAATGGGCAAAAGATCTGAACAGACACTTGACCAAAGAAGCAGCTCAAAATCATTAGCCATCAAGGAAACGCAAATTAAAACTACACCTGAGATACTTGGGTTATCACTTCTAGTTTCATGTCATTGTGGTCAGAGAACATACTTTGCAGGATATGATGAGACTTGTTTTATGGCCTAGCATATGGTCTACCCTGGAGAACGTTCCACGTGCACTTGAGGAGAATGTGTCTTCTACTATTTCTGAATGGAGTGATCTAAAGATGACTGTTAGGCTTAGCTGATGTTCAAGTCTTCTACTTCCTTGTGGATCTTCTGTCTAGTTGTTCTATCCATTACTCAAATAGAATACTGAAATCTCCAACTATTATTGCTGAATTATCTATTTCATCCTTTAATTCTGTCAGTTTTTGCTTTCTGTATTTTAGGGCTCTGCCATTAGTTGCATATATATTTGTAATTGTATTTTCTTGAGGGATTGATCTTTTTACCATTATAAAATTTCTTCCTCTGTTTCTAGTAACAATTTTTTTTTTTTTCGGTACGCGGGCCTCTCTCTGTTGCGGCCTCTCCCGTTGCGGAGCACAGGCTCCGGACGCGCAGGCTCAGCGGCGACAGCTCATGGGCCTAGCAGCTCCGTGGCATGTGGGATCTTCCCAGACCGGGACACGAACCCGTGTCCCCTGCATCGGCAGGCGGACTCTCAACCACTGCGCCACCAGGGAAGCCCCGATGTTGCTTTTTAAAAATTAATTCTGCCGATGTCTGCATTTTAATCAGTGTTTAACTCACTTACATTTAATGTTATTATGCATAAGGTTACATACTTTTTTTTTCAATTAATAGTTTATTTTTTTAAAGAAGTTTCAGGTTCACAGCAAAATCAAACAAAAGGTACAGAGATTTCCCATAACTCCGTGTCCGCACACATGTACAACCTTCTCCACTATCAACATCCCACAGGACAGCGGTGCATGTTACAATCAGTGACACATCATTACCACCCAAATTTCCATAGTTTACATTAGGTTCACTCTTGGTGTTGTATATCCTACGAGTTTTGACAAATGGAGAAAGACATGTATCCACCATTGTAGTATTGTACAGAATAGTTTCACTGCCCTAAAGACCCTTGGTACTCTGCCTATTCATCACTCCCTCCCCCTTTTGCCCCTCACAACCACTATATTTTTGTCCCCATAGTTTTGTCTTTTCCAGAATGCCATATCTTTGGAACCATACAGTATGTTGCCTTTACAAATTGGCTTCTTTCACTCTGTAATATGCATTTAAAGTTCCTCCATCTATTTTCATGGCTTGATAGGTCATTTCATTTTGGTGCTGAGTAATATTCCATCATCTGGATGTACTTCAGTTTATTTATCCACTCACCTATTGAAGGACATCTTGGTTGCTTCCAAGTTTTTGGCAATTGTGATTAACTCTGCTGTAAACATCCATGCACAGGATTTTGTGTGGACATAGATTTTCAATTCATTTGGGTAAATACCAAGGAGCCCAATTACTGGATCATATGGTTAGAGTACGTTTAGTGTTGTAAGAAACTGCTGAGCTGTCTTCCAAAGCAGCTGCACCGTTTTGCATTCCCAGCCGGGGATGAGAATTTCTGTTGCGCCACGTCTTCATCAGCATTTGGTGTTACCAGAGTTTTGGATTCTGGCCATTCTAACAGGTGTGTAGTATGATTTCACTGTTAACTGATAATTCCCTAATGACATCTGATACTGAGCACCTTTTCATATGCTTACTTGCCATCTACATGTCTTATCTGGTGAGGTGTCTGTTGAGGTCTTTTGTCCATTTTTTAATTGCGCTCTTCATTTTCTTGTTCTTAAGTCTTACAAGTTCTTTGTATATTTTGGCCGACCGTCCTTCATTACATGTGTCTTTTGTAAAAATTTTCTCCCGGTCAGCAGCTTGTCTTCTCATTCTTTTCACGTTGTTTTTCACAGAGTAGAAGTTTTTAATTTTAAGAAAGTTCAGTTTATCAATTCTTTCTTTCACGATCATGTCTTTGGGGTTGTATCTAAAGTCGCCTGCATACTCAAGGCCATCTAGGTTTTCCCGTTATTTTCTAAGAGTTTTATAGTTATTCACTAAACATTTAGGTCTATGATCCATCTTGACTTAATTTTTATAAAGGGCATAACACCTGTGTCTAGATTCACTTTTGGGATGTGGGTATCCACTTGCTCCAGCACCATTTGCTGAAAAGGTGATCTTTGCTCCACTGTATTTCCCTTCCTCCTTTGTCAAAGATCAACTGTCTATATTTATGTGGGTCTAGTTCTGAGCGCTCGATTCTGTTCCACTGATCCACTTGTCTACCCTCTTGCTGTACTTGATTATCGCAGCTTTATACTACGTCTGGAGGTTGGGTAGTGTCAATCCTTCAACTTCGCTCTTCTTTAATACTGAGTTATTTGGGGTCTTTTTGCCTCTCCATACAAACTTTAGAATCAGTTTGTCGATATCCATAAAATAACTTGCTGGGATTTTGATTGGGATTGTGTTAAATCTACAGATCG
Organism: Tursiops truncatus; assembly: GCF_011762595.2. Classification (NCBI taxonomy): domain Eukaryota; kingdom Metazoa; phylum Chordata; class Mammalia; order Artiodactyla; family Delphinidae; genus Tursiops; species Tursiops truncatus. Next base: position 7,329,291 of record NC_047046.1, on the reverse strand, counting down.
TGTTGGTAAGAACAAACATCTTGACAATATTGAGTCTATCTGTGAACATGGAATATCTCTCCATTTATTTAGCTCTTTGCTTTTGTTCATTAAAGTTTTGTAGTTTTCCTCAGATGGACCTGGTACATACTTTGTGAGATTTTTACCTACGTATTTCATTTTGGGGGCTGCTTACGTAAATGGTATTATGTTTTCAATTTCAAATTTCACTTGTTCATTGCTTTGACATAAGAAAATGACTGACTCTTGTACACTGAACCTTGTATCCTGCAGCCTTGCTATAATCACTTACTAGTTCCAGGAGTCTGTCATTCTTTTGGATTTTCTATGTCACGTGATCTGTGAACAAAGAGTTTTACTTTTTCCTCCCCAATATGTATACCTTTTATTTCCTTTTCTTACTGCATTGGCAAGGACTAGGAGTACAATGTTGAAAAGCAGTGGTGAGAGGGGACATCCTTGCTTTGTTTCTTATCTTAGAAAGAAAGCTTTGAGCTTCTCACCATTAAGTACGATGTCAGCAGTAGTTTTTGTAGGTATTATTTATGAGGTTGATGAAGTTCCCCTCTATTCCTAGTTGGCCGACAGATTTTATCACAATGGGTGTTAGCTTTTTCAAATGCTTCTTCTGTATCTACTGATATGATCTTGTGGCTTCTCTTCCTTAGTCTGTTGATGTGATAGATTACATTATTTGATTTTCAAGTGCTGAACCCAGCCTTGCATCTCTGGAATAAATCCTACTGGGTCGTGGAATTGTATACTGTGCTCCAGAAATGGAGGAGACAGCGGTGAACAAAACAGAAAACTGCTGCTCCTCCCTCAGTCAAGTGGTCTGACTGAGCCTACAAAAGCAGGAGTATGTGTAATGGTTCCGAACGTCAGCAAATCCTTCACTTCACACAAGCTAGTATTTTTCTTCACACAAGCTAGCAATTTGTTTTAAATCTATCATTCCTCCTTTTAAACATTGTTGGGTTTAATTTGCTAATATTTTGTTGTTACATACTATTTTGATTCCACTTACGTTACCTACTAGAAAAGGCAAAACTATAGCACCATAAAAGAGAGAAATGGTTTTCAGGGATTGGGAAGTGATTGACTATAAAAGGAGCATGAGAGAAATTCTGGGGGTGAAGGAAATCTTGATTTTGGGGTAAATTATATGACTATATACATATATGTCAAAACTCATCACACCATATACCTATGAAGGGTGAATTTTATGTAAACTATACCTTTTTTTAATACCTTTTTCTTTTTTATAAATTTATTATTTATGTTTTGGCAGCGTTGGGTCTTTGTTGCTGTGCACAGGCTTTCTCTACTTGCAGCGAGCGGGGGCTACTCTTTGCTGCAGTGTGCGGGCTTCTCATTGCGGTCGCTTCCCTTGTTGCAGAGCACAGGCTCTAGGCACGCGGGCTTCAGTAGCTGTGGCACGCGGGCTTCAGTAGTTGTGGCTCCTGGGCTCTAGAGTGCAGGCTCAGTAGTTGTGGCGCACAGGCTTAGTTGCTCCACGGCATGTGGGATCTTCCCGGACCAGGGCTCGAACCCGTGTCCCCTGCATTGGCTGGCGAATCCTTAACCACTGCACCACCAGGGAGGCCCATAAATTATACCTTAATAAATATAACTTCGGGGGAAAAGGCGAGTTTGAGTAGTGTATACAATATTGCTTTTGTAAAAAACAAACTATATGTATATGCTGTTACACACATTAAGAGAAGTATGGAAAGGTACACCCAACCATTTATAATGTTGCCTCCATGAAACAACAATGGGAGGAGTAATAACTTTGAAATGGTATGTATTTGTATTGTTTCATGTTACAAACACATATGATTATTTTTAATTTTAAAATAACATTACAGGGCTTCCCTGGTGGCGCAGTGGTTGAGAATCTGCCTGCCAATGCAGGGGACACGGGTTCGAGCCCTGGTCTGGGAGGATCCCACATGCCGTGGAGCAACTGGGCCCGTGAGCCACAATTACTGAGCCTGCGCGTCTGGAGCCTGTGCTCCGCAACAAGAGAGGCCGTGATGGTGAGAGGCCCGCACACCGCGATGAAGGGTGGCCCCCGCTTGCCACAACTAGAGAAAGCCCTCGCACAGAAACAAAGACCCAACTCAGCCATAAATAAATAAATAAAGCAAACTGTCAACAAGTAAAAATAAATAAACACTATAAAATAACATTACAATTTAAAAGGAATAGGGAATTCCCTGGCGGTCCAGTGGTTAGGACTCGGCGCTTTCACTGCCGTGGGCCCCGGGTTCAATCCCTTGTTGGGAACAAAGATCCCGCAAACCACGCAGCATGGCCAAAAAAAAAAAAAATGGGGGGGCAAATTTTATTTTTTAGAGGTACAAAGATATTTACAGATAAAATGACAGTATTCTAGGATTTGCTTCAAATTAATCTATGATGGGGTGGAGGGTGAGTGAGAGTAGAATTGAAGCAAGAGTGACTGGGACTTCCCTGGCACCCCAGTGGTTAAGACTCCTCGCTTCCACTGCAGGGGGTGCGGGTTCAATCCCTGGTCTGGGAACTAAGATCCCACAGGCTGCGCGGCCAAGAAAACAAAAAAAAAAAAGAAAGAAACAAGAGTGACCAAGAGTTGACTGCCTTTGGAGTGGGGTACATGGGGATTCACTGTTCTGCTCACTCTGCTTCTGTGAGTGTTTGAAACTTTCTGTAATAAAAGGCTGAATAAAAGCGAGGGTTATTTTACAGAAAAATATTAAGAAGATAACATTACGGTGAAGACAGTATACAAGTGACCATGATTTGGGGAACACTGGACCAGAAAATCTCAAACAGCTGATCTAGCCACAAAACTGTTTTATAATACAATAAACATGGTGGGTAATTTGTTTTCAATCTATCACTTAAGAAAAATACTAGCTTGTGTGAAGTGAAGGATGTGCTGAAGTTCGGAACCATTACACAGTCAGACCACTCGACGGAGGGAGGACGGTCAGTTTTCTGTTTTGTTCACCACTGTCTCCTCCATTTCTGGAGCACGGGCAGGCACACAGTAGGCACTCAGTAACTATGTGTCGCATAAACGACTGGGTCAGAGAGCCGGTAAGCTGGTGCTCTCCTCGGGTGTGGGTTGGCAGGGACACTGAGGAACCAGGGTTCTCACAGGAGGAACTCTCTGCTCAGCCAGTCTGAGCGAGCTGGCACTCAGCTGCTGCTTTTCTCGCCGACTTCCCCAGGGAAGTGGTTCATGTGTGGGCGACTTCAGCCTCTTCTCTGAGCAAGTGTTCTGAGGTCCAAAATAGCGGCGCTACCTTGACAGCACAAGACACATCCCCATCCCCTGTGTCTGCGGATTTCTAGTCTCGCCTCCCACACAGACTCCTGCTCTTCGAAGTGGCGAAGGTAACGGGGAGAGAGGAGAGGAGGATTTGGTCAATTCTGTGGACAAGCCCTTTCAGAGAAGAAACAACGAACATTAGCTGTCTCGCCTCGCACACCCAGACACACTTCTCCATGTACACAGAGCAAGAAGGACAGAGAGGGGAGAAAGAAGCAAATTTAATTTGACTTGAATTTAACAGGAGAAAGAAAAATCAAAGTAAATAAAAGAAAATGGCTGAGGGCAGAAAAATGTTCTTTACCACAAAGATATATTCCTTTCTAAGAACTCCCACTAGGCTTATACATTTATTTTGTAAAATTTTTAAGTAGAATATATTTTTTAAAAAACATAGATGTTAATATCATTTTCTTAGGTATAAGTTAATTTTAAATAATATCAAACATCACCCTGATATAAAAATGAGAAGGCTTACATACTTCCACGTTCTTTTAACTCTGTCACCTCAAATTTTGTTAGTTATATTCTCTCTGTATATTTTTCTTTTTTCTCCTTTGTCTTTGATTTGTTTTCTTTTTGTCTTGCAAATGCTTTAAGCTTACCTTCACTAAATGATCAAAATTGACATCACCAATAATAGGATAAAGCACATCAGCTGCCTCTGGCCAGGAAATGGTAATCACCTATATAGTCTTCCTGCTAAAGATGGATAACCTAAATACCATCATGAGGAAACACCTGACAAACTCAAAATGAAGGATTTTATACAACATAACTGGCCTGTTTTCAAAAAAGTCAAGTCATAAAAGACAAAGGCAGAAGAACCATTCCAGATAAAGACAACTAAAGAGACCCGAGTCAATGAATGGAACGCATGATCCTGGACTAGATCCTGAATTGGGGGGAAAAAAACCCCCACAAAAACGATACAAAGGATATCACCGACAACTGCCTACACAGGAATAGGGCCCATACATTAGATAATAGTGTTCAACTTCCTGAATTTGACAGCTGCACTGTGGTTAGGTAAAAACAAATCCTTAGCCTACATGAGCATTCTGTGTTTCATTTTTACAACTTTTTGCAAAGCTTGAAATGATTTCCAAATAAAACGTTAAAATCACAACTCTGTTCCTCATCTGTGATTCCCTAAACTGTTAGCTTAGCTGTCTATTAACCTGGATTTAGTGCTCACCTCCAGTCCCTTTGCCAGGCTTCTCCTGAGCTAGTAAGTCCTGTACATTGAGTCATGTCCTGCTTGGCCAAATTTTACCAGCAAGTAGCAGCTACTTTCCAGAAGGACTCATAGATGCTATAGCTTCTAAGTTCTTTCAAGTTTGGAAACACCTGTCTTCTTACCTGAATAATAATCGCTTGGATATGACGTTCCTGATCATATTTTCTGTCCCTGAGGACTCTGGAAACAGTGCACTATGGTTCTTTTTGTTTTTTGTTTTCTGGCCTTGAATGCGGCTGCAGTGGGCTATTTTTTCTCCTTTTTATAAGGAATCTGCTTTTTCTGCCTGGGGACCTGAAGAATTCTCTGTATATTTTCAGAAACGTTCATTAGGTCCCTGTTTCTGATGTATTTACCAGTTCTGATATGGTGTGGTTTGGGTCTTCAATTTGTTTCCTTAACTCTTTCCTCTCTCTGTTCAGCTTGTGTCATTTTACCATCTTCTCTCTGAACAGTTGTTTTATTTACATCACTTAAGCTTTTATATAACACAAAGCAATATTTTACTCTGGGTAATGTTTTCTCATGACCTGAATCCCTCATCTCTCTTTGGATTCCTAGGTTCTTTTCTTCTTTCCTCTTTTGGTACAGTATGGAGTCACTTGTTCATCTTACCCTGGGCTGCTCTACCTAGACCTTCTATTTGCTCACATGTAATGTAAATGAATTTTCCTTTATGCCCCTCCTACTTTATCTGAGACCTCCAAGCTACAACTGAAAAATCGGGCATTGCAGTCTATATATTTCTGTAGCCAGAGGGCCCTGGGGCAAGGGTGGGGAGAGTGCTGTCGGGTGACTATAGGATCTGCTGGAGGTGTCTCTCTGAGCTTTTCCCTTTAGTGTCCTGCATCTCATCTACTGCATCAGAAAAGAGGCAACTCTATTCCTGAAGGAGTGTGTGCTCAGCTTCAGCTCCAGGCAGATATTACAAGTTGGCTCTTTCAACGTCTACTCTCACCTCCTCTGTTTCCTTCCCTTCCTGGAGGAATCCAGCCTCACTCGTGGTTGGAGGTGACACTATTACAGAGATCTGAACTGTCCTCTCCAAGTGAAAAGATAAACCATGTGAAGAGGAGCCCTCTGCCCTTCCCCACTTGTCCTTCGCCTGCTTCCTTCCGGAAAGTTTCGCAGTGCCTGGGGGTGTAAGAGCCACTGAGACCGAGAGGATGAAAACTATCTGCTGAGGAGAGCAGCAGAGCAGAGAGCGGGGGCAGGGTTCCCTGAGGACATTCTTGAGTGGCTGGACCCACGGGGACTACCTACCTGTGAACTTATCATCATTTGAGCAAAAACCCACCCATTCCCACCCACCCCTGTTTACTTAAGCCACCCTGTCGGCTAGACGGGCTATGGAAAATGACAACTAGCCGTTTGTCCTGCTCTGGTAGAGGGCTGGGTGGCAGAAGCAGCGCTGGCCTCAAAAATTTTTCCCTGACTGCCTACTCACTTCTTTAGCCTAATTTTCTCCAAACTGGGTTGGGCATGGGGATGGGGAGAATCAGAGGGAAATTTCTGGGGATTCTGCTATTGGTTTTCCTTTCCCTCACCACTGTGAACAGTTTCAAACAGAGTCACACGACAATTTTGTTTCTTTTCTTGGTTGTCAGTTTCCACGTTTACAGCCTGAACCTGATTGGCTTTGCTGGATTTTCCTGAAGGTGTTTTTAACAGGTGAAGGAGTGTGTTCATTTCACGAGGTGTGGCAGCGGGAGAGAGATTCTGTGACCCAGCTTCACTCGGCCCTACTCGCCCAGAGGCCACCCCACCTCAACTCCAGATTAAAATTTGATGGCCCACGATACTACTTTTCCAAAACAAAACATGACAAGCTAAAAACAGCGTTTCCTTTCTAAACATTCAGGTCTGGGAATGCAGGTTTATTTAAAAGGCAGGCAGTGATTCATGGATCAATTTAGATGATAACCCCAGTTTTTTGTATACTCTATCTGTTATAACCTCTGTTAGGAAGAGGTGTTGATGAAATACAGTTACTGAGTCATCTCATATCTGTCCATAAGCCAACTATGACCTCATTTTGCAAATAACCAGGGGAAAAACCAGCACTATTCCCATAGTGATAGTTCAGTGTATCTGCAACCCTCACAGAGGAGAATACATGTGAGGTTTGGGAATGATACATCAGACATTTCAAAATTGACTCCCCAAGGTGACTGTTTCTATAGAAGAACTCACATCATTCTGATTATTTTTAGTATTCTCTATGAGAAAAAATAATGCTCTGCACGGTTTCCATTAATCTTGACACCACGTGACCCTGCCCGAATTCACTGTACAGTCCACCATCCACACATAGAGCAAATGTCCTGCTCATGTGGTGACTGGCTTTTGGCAACCACAGCTCTGCAATGGAGCCATGAAACTGGAAGTAAGTGGACTGGAAGAAAGCAGAAAGAGCAGTCACACAGTCTCCATATCTTATGCTGTAAAACGGGACCTGAGGGCCTGGCTAAAGATGAGATAGTCATTTCATCACTCATTCACTCGTTAAACCTGCATGTCCTGCTCTAGGAGGCCCACTGTCTCCAAGCTGTGCGGGGAGAGAGCCTGAGTGGACCACACACCCGGCTCCGAGGGTCACGCGCAGAGAGCCGAGGAGACTGCGACCCAGACCGGGGAAGGAAGCAGCCACCTGCAGACGAGAGGTGACGACGCGGCACGGGCCTCCAGCGGTGAGGGACAGGGCACGAGTCGGGGGGAGGGGGAGAGACGGACAAGCAGACACGCAAACGGCCAGGGACGGGGTGCGGTGGGAGATGCAGGAGACACGGGAGGTGTGGAGGAAGCCAGGGGAGGAGCGTCGGAACGTGGATGGTGGTGCGCGCCGTCTACAGAGCGTGCAAGGAGCCACGCGTGCGCAGCCGCAGGGAAGCGACCGCTCAAGCCAGAGTCCTTGCCGGCGTGCACTGGGGAGGCAGGAAGCCGACTGCAAGGGACGGGGAAGGAAAGGGGAGTGAGAAATAAGGCAGAAAACAAACTTAAAAAGTTTGGAAGTAAAGATAAGCTGAGAAGATAGGGCTGCAAGCGTGAAGGGTGTGGCGAGATGCAGAAATGAGGAGGATCTCCCAACCCAGCGGAAGACCCGAAGGTGCGATGAGACGCAGCGGCTCCAGGCAGGGGTGGAGGCTTCAGGAGGGACAGGGGGCAGTCTGAGTGGAGAAAGAGACTGAGACACCTGAAGCAAACGGATACATGAAACGTGGTCGATCCCTTCAATAAAATGCGACTCGGCCACGAAAAGATGAAGTTCTGACACAGGCTGCAACGTGGAGGAGCCTCGAAAACATTATCCTCAGTGAAAGAAGCCAGATGCAGATGGACACGTGCTGTACGATGTCATTTACGTGAAATACCCAGAATGAGCAAATCCACAGGGGCAAAAAAAACGGATTAGTGTTGCCAAGGGCTGGGAGGAGGGAGGGATGGGGAGTGGCTGCTTAAGTGGAGTTTCCTTTCGGGGTGATGAAGATGTTCCGCAACTAGACAGAGGTGATGGTCGCACAACACTGTGAATGGACTAAGTGCCACTGAATTGTACACTGTAAAATGGGTAAGACAGTACATTTTATGTTACGTGTATTTGAACACACACACACACCGTGCGCACGCACGCACGCACACACACACACACATCCCCAAAACCAACCCAAAGCAGCATGAAACCAGTCAGGACATAAGGAAGGAAACAGTGTGAGAGCAAACCGTCAACAGCAATTATAATGACAATCTTCAAAACCATCAGTCATAAGAAAGGCTAAATTACGTGAGCTATTAGGTTGAACCATATGAAACTGCAGAACAACAGCTACTTCATATGTTCAATCTCATACAGACTCTTTCAAAAGACGAGGCACCCTACGCGACATTTTATGAAGATTTCTGTCACAGGCGATGCCAGATTAACCCCAACACTTCTGCTTCTCACAACCCTAACTGACCCTGGTTGTCACTCCCCTCCCCTCTTAAAATGAAAAACCCTACTGGGTAAAGGGGACTTAGAGAGGAACGGAGAGGGTCTGATGGGGCAGGCAACGAGGAGTGTGCACACGGGGCTCTGCTTCTGGCTTAGCCAGCTCCACCCTGGAGGGCTGCCAGCGAGCAGGTAAGCCCCACAACTGTTCAAACACTTCCTCCCGGGGGACATGGCACCCGCTTGCCAATCAAGGCAGACGAGGGTTTCTAAGAAAGCACAGAAGCTATCATCACTCTCCACGCCTTTGACCAACCTGTCCTGCTCACTGTTAGCCCTCTTAATTTCGGGACTCCTTCATCACCTTTTAAGGTGATAGAGAGAATGCTCTACAAAACCACTGTCACAGGGGAGCAGGGATTCTTTTATTTCAACAAATAATCTGACTTCCAAATGACAAACAGGAAATGAAATAGCCCTCTTCATGAAGATGGCTTCTCAAGGAAATCAAAATCCTTAGCCCATATTCCCAGTGAGAGTCTTAAGATGCAGGATAGGATGTCCCTTGCACTCTAGTGGTTAAGACTCTGTGCTTCCACTGCAGGGGGCGTGGGTTCGATCCCTGGTCGGGGAACTAGGATCCCACATGCCACGCGGCGAGGCCAAAAAAAAAAAAAAAAAGATGCAGAACAGATTCTGGAATCTCGTGGGTTTTCTAAGCAAAATAAATATTTGAGGCAGAAAAAAAGTAACAGTAGAACTGAAAGTATATTTTTATAGTACTGTTTGACCCCACCTACCCCACTCCTAGCTCAGAAGGTTTTTTTCTTTTAATTTTAACAATAATTACGAAGTACATAGAAATAAGTTTTATTCTCAGTAAGGGACAGGAGCAGGCAAACAGGCTTACGAGTTAGTCAGACACGAGTTCTGATCTCAGCTCCTCCCCTGCCTAGCTCTGTGTCCTTGGTGAACTGCTTCAGTTTTCAGCCTCAGCTTCCTTTTGTCTTACAAGATAACCTTACTGTCTCAGGTATGTGGTGATGATTCTGTGAAACAGCGGCAGAGCAATCCGCTCAGTACACGGTCAGCGAATGTGGTGCTGAGCAAAGGGACCGGGATGGAACTCGGGTCCCGGGTCTGTCCCACGTCAATCTAGTCTCTACTGTCTTCACTTTATTATTTTTTTAAATATTTATTTATTTACTTACTTATTTTGGCTGCGCCAAGTCTCAGCTGCGGCACGCGGGATCTAGTTCTCCAACCAGGGATCAAACCCGGGCCCCCTGCGTTGGGAGCGCGGAGTCTCACCCACTGGACCACAGTCCTCCACTGTCTTCGCTTTAGAAATGGAACACTATGTCTATAGTACTACAATTAAAATTCTTTTTTTTTTTTTTTAAATAGGGTTTCTGCCAAACTCTGTAGTATATTTCTGAACAAAGTTGATCAATAGTTCGGCTCAACTGCAGCAAGTAACAAAGTGGAAATTCGTGATCTTACATAAGTAAGCAGTACCCTAGACTCTTGGAGATTATGTAGGAAGAGTAATAAAAGCCAATGAATTAATCAGTCTTCTTTAGCCTAAGGCTGCTTCTAAGTTATTTTAAGTGGGGGAATTCTCTCCACTCTTTTGAAACGTGTACACGTCAAGGGAAGCAGTATCTGCAGTCTTCCTTGGTGTCCACCGTCACTGTTCACAATCTCTAGTGTCGCAGCCTATCATGGTTTAGTTCACAGCCGCTTGCTTCTCTCTCCAGAGTAAACACAGGGCCCTACAAAGGGCCAAACAACCCCTGCTTTTAAGGGAAGTCACTGCCCTGGTTGTTTCTTGCAGGTGCTGTTTTCTAACATTCTTCAGAGTCACTGAGCTTCAAATGTTTAGTCCTAAGACCTTTTCAAAAAGAAGGTAATTCAAATACCAAGGCAAAAGAGAAAGGGCTGGAGGATGGAGAGGAACCCTGTAAACCTCTGCCCAAGGAATCGTGATGCTTCCCCCTTAGTCTTTCCGGTTCTGAGTGACAGAAACAAGAAATGTAATCAACAGTCCGGTTAAGGTCAAAACGTGAGACAGGAGGCTGACCTCTGTGTGTTCTCTTCCCATTGGTGGATTCCACGCTCTCCGTCAAAGACGTTCAGTGAGATGAGATAAAAGGAGACGAACAGACTCAGCACTTGGCCGAGATCCTTCCCTTGCAAGTCCTTACAGACACCCTGATGTCAGAGGCACCCACAGGGTTTCAGACGCTCTGGTTTGTGCCAGGAAAAAAAGAACCTCATCTGGTCAAAGGGCTTCTGTTTTCCATGAACCCCGCTTTCTCACACAGTGACCAAAGCAGAGTGCAGCAACCCTATTTACGTCAACCCCCTTTGATCCTTTTCCTGACCCAAATCAGAAAATGACACACGTCTCCCGATGCTATTGGCTGAACGAGGTTGAGCACATTACTACCTTCTTTGGGCTTCCGTTTCCTCTTTTACACGTGGGGGTAAGGACAGAGTTCCATCTCATGGAACTACTGTGAAGACTGAGAGGACAGCTATCGTGTATTCGTGCCTGTCACACAGTAAAATAAGAGCCACTGAATGTGAGCTGCCATCACCAGGAGCATCGTTGTTGGCCTGGAGTCTGGAGCCACGGGCCATTTCTCCAGTGAAGTGAGGCAGCTGTGGAAAGCTCTAACGAAGACTTTCAAGTATGAAATCAACTCTCTGAAGAGCGCCTTCACTACAAATGGCACCACGACAATGGACACTCAACCTACTCCATCCAAATGAGAATTAGTACTTGCAAAGTATGCTTGTGAAGAAAAAATTCTTGTCCCCTTGACGCGCAAAGCAAGAAATAATGACCACACAGTAAAATTCTCTTAAAAATGTCATTTTTTGGAACTTCTGCTCTGAGGTCAGACGTGACTAACAGTCTAGCGTTTTGATTCAAGAATAAAAAGCAGAATACAGCATCCTTTAAAATCAGTTTTGCTTCACTGTTTAATAAACTTGTCAGAAGCCTTTGTAATTTAAATACGGAAACAAGTGGGTTGTGGTTAGCTTATCGTTCATTCCAGGTGTAACACACGTCCCGTACACCAATGCACACGAGTGCACATGTAGACACAGTTCCATTAGGAGATGCTTAAACATTTTTTTTAATTTAAAGGAAAGCAGAGTCCTATTTAAAAACAGCTGCCAACCCTCACACCAAATCTGTCTTCTTGGAACCTTTTTCTTAAAACCAATTTTGATGAAAGAAAAAAAAAACCTTCGAGAAAAAAAAATTTTGAAACCCAAGCAGTAGGGAAGAGATACTGTCCCTATCCATTTAAATACATTTTTGCCATAAGATCATCTGATAAAGATCTTATTTTCTACTTGCCTGCAAGTTCCCAGCGCTTTTTTTGGTTTTGTTTTTAAAGGACCTGTCAACTCACTCCTACCCAAGTCCTACAGCAGCACGCTTGAAAACCAGGAGACACAGAACACAGGTGACTTGAAATCCCATTTGCACCACCCCACCACATGGAGCACGTTCTCTGAGGAGCCTCCGAGCGCCCTGCCCACAGCAGCAGACACCAGCGTGGCCGGGCTGGGAATGCCCACCCAACGCCCACTGACCTTTTGATGACTTGTGACTTCGTCCCTGCTTCTCCCCAGCTCCTCGGCAAGTTTCACGTTCTCTTCTTGCAGGGCTGAAAGCTGCTGGGACTTCTGAGCTGCTGCCTGCTTTAGGGTTTCTCTGCAAGGACAGTGAGTGCAGGGTTACCATAGAAACAAGACAGGCAAGGAAACTGTGGGAGACGACCAGCTTCACAGCACCAAGGAAAATATATCTGGGTCACGTGCCTGATAGGCTCTATAACAACAGAAGGCAGCATTCTCTACGTGCAGGAGGGGCCAAGTGGCTTTAACCTCTCAGGAGGAGGACTGCTGCTCACATGTATTCCATTTTTTTTCAAACCTGATAAACACTACATCCACTCTCTCATCACCCACACTTACCCCACTTCTAAATACTCCCCATACAAAAAGCAGGGTCACTCTAAAATAAATGACAGATGAAATGGTCATTATTCCCCTTACTTCCATTAGAAAATTATACTTAAACCTATCATGTTGATAAAGTGATTTACTTTGCTGCCACGGCACTGTTCCAACTGTACAAATCTGTAATCTGTTTTTGTTTTTTTTTTCTGGCAGAAATGTACATCTGATGGTTCCATTTGCCAGTATCTGTCAGAATCAAGTGCTGGCGGGAATCTGGGTATATTTTCAGGACAATTAGAGGTGAAATGCCCAAAGGAAATGCAGTTTTCTAATTACATAACAAGTGTTTTGTTTTGATTGTATTCTTTCCATACTGCTAACTTGAAATTAAAAGAAGCAAATAAAAATACAGCTTGCTAACCATATTATACCATGAATATCAGCATATAAAACGTGAACAGGGTAAATGTATTTATTAAACATCTTCCCATTATTAAGCTTAATTGCAAATATACATCCCAAATTATCCTTTATACGTGGACATTGAAAATAGTTGATTTGATTGTTGGATTTTAGTTTTATACCATAGAAGGTTCTGATGCAATTATGAATTTTAAGTCTGTGCTGGCTACATTCCATTTAGGGAGCTATCATACGTGGCTGAATTCTGAATCAAGTCATCTGGGTATGAATCCATCTGCTGATGCATGAACACATCTATTTTTAACTTCAGTTGTCTAATGGGTGGCAGTGCTTGGCATCTTCAGTTTTCTTGATTTTTAATTCTCCATGTACCTATAACATACCTATGGGGCTGACCTCATGAAGATATAGGGGAAGATGTCTACACAAAAATCCTCTTAGCACATTAAATTTGGCATTTTACAGAGATGTTTATTTAGCAAGTGAAGAAAAACTGAGAAGGAATTTTAGCCTCAGGTAATTAGTCATTCAAAAGCTGGGAGGCCTGATTTTAATTATGGATCAAAACACACGCGCACTACAGCTAAAGTTCATCTTCTGGCCAAAATCCATCAGCTCTTGACAAATCAGAAGATTTTACTTATGATGAAATCATCATAAGCCAAACCTTTTATTCCCAAGTGGTCACCACCTTCATTAGGGGCTATTTGGTTTCAGCATTTGTGTGGCCTGTCAGTGATAAGTTCAAGATCCTGTTCTCTTTTAAAGATTTTCATGCTTTAAAATTTTTTAAATCCTTGGTTTCTGTTAAGAGCCCACAGTAGAGAAAATTAAAACAAGGAGTCAAAGAAATATCAAGATGCCCTAAGATTTATAAAAATGATATTGGTTCAATGTTTTAAAACCTGCAAAACGATTTCATGTACATTTAATCCTCAAAGCCCAAGGAAGTGAATGTTATTATTTATATTTTAAAGATGACAAAATTGAAGCTCAGGTAAGTGAAAAGATTTGCCCCAAATCAAGTAAGCTGTAGAACCAAGAGAACTGGAGTTAAAACTGGCAGACACACCTCAGTTGTGATTTGAATATAGAAACACCTCTTTCAAGTTTTCTTCAGACCAGAGGGGATATGTACATTTCATAGAAGAAGGAGGCTCTAACAGCCTAGCTTCTGGACATACTCTAAGGAATAATTCTAAAAATACCTACAAATATAATTCTCCCAATTTTTAAAGATGCTTTTCTTTCTACATTATAAGATAGATATCCTGCAACAGAAAAGGAGACTGTCACAGTTTTAAAACTGAGAGGCAAACATTGCTAATATTGACTTGCAGACATTCTACTTAGGAATCTATCATAAACCTATTAATTACCATGCTAAATATATTCTAGATTTATTACTGTGCCCGGTGAGTAATTAAAGGCAAAAATTAGATGGCTTATATCGTTTTCCCTGAGAGTCAAAAATTACACACCAGAGAGAAACCATTTTATTCTCTCTCTCCAACTAAAAATAGGAGCTGGCTCACCAAAATCAAGTTTTCCTAAAACCAGCTGAGTAAGTGACATAGAAGAAAAGGAACATTTAGCTGCAAATGCCGGGATTCCAGGGCCGAGGGCAAGTTTCTGGAGGAAGTGGTTCTCGTTAGAACTCCTGGGTCTGCATCGGTGTCCTGGCAGGTGAAGAGAAACACCTGAAAAGCTCTAGAGGCCATGAAGACCCCAAGTATGTGCTAAACCTCGAAAAACAAACAGCTGCTCCTTCCCTAGCTCGGAGCACTGGGGAACAGACTAAGGAACAGTAAAATGACTGCTTTTTTCTTTTTAAGAAGCACTGTTCTCATGACACAGTACATTTATATCAGCTGGTCCTTGAAATGCGGCCAAGTCTCAGGCAGGGAACAATGAGTCACTGGGGGTGGGGGGCGCTTTCAACCCACTCCTCACACCTCCCTCCAGCAGCCTCCCACGTACGTCACTGCTGTGTCTCCCACTGCCCCTCCGTCCTGCTAAGAGTCCCGGCCTTGACCGGCCAAGTTACTGGCACAAGGCACAATTCTCGCAGCCCTGCTGGGCCAGGACAATCAGAACCAGCACAGGCACTGTCTGCCCTGTGGTCTGGCTCCCCCTGGCCCGAACTCCTCCCTCAGGGATCAGAGACCCGGGAACTGGGCCCGGGGAGGAAGGTGCAGGCGACGTGGATGGCAGCGCAGCCCACAGGCTTTTGCTCCAGCTCCCTTGCGGCCGCGGGCACAAGGCTAAGCTTTCCTTATTCAATGGGGTCGGTTCAAAGGGCACGCAGAAAGAGTTTCCCTCTTGGCAGAGGTGAGATCACCGCACACTGAGAGGGGATGGGGGACATGACAGAGAGACTGAGGAGGGTGACACTTAACGCTAGACCAGTGCGACGATCCTTACGGGAGACTCTCAGATAGCTCTGCAGGAAACAGGAATTCCACCCTCGGCTGGGTCCCCTCTGGCCCCGCCCCTCCACTACCCAGCACGGCCCAGAGAGCTCAGAGGCAGGTGATGGCAGACGGGGCGTGGTGAGGGTATCTTCTCCCTACGCTCAGATCCTCCCTCAACAGCTGCCTTTGTGATGCAGATGATGGGCTCCAGACACTCAGGTGAGCAGAGCTACTTTGTCACGGTAGGGGGGGGGTGACCCTGAACTGTAGCTGAACCCACCCTCTCTGAACTGATTTGAATTCGTTTTTCCTATCACAGTGACCGTTTCTATTTGTGCTCTTTGCCTTTGGCAGACCAGGAGATTCAAGCCTCTCCTGGTGGCCAATCACCACAACTGTGCATGTACACATCCGTGCAAAAGGAACTGTTGGGAGCTGTTTAAACACCACCTAGAGAAACATCACTAAAACTAAGACTGACAAAAGGATCCATCACCAGCGTCATGAGCTGTCCATCCCCTCAGATGAGCAGCTCAGATGAGATCATTTCTAGGAGGATTTTAAGAACTCTCAGAAGAACTAGACATAGTATACTGATTTAATCAACACATAGTACTGAGGATGGTGACTTGGGAACAGCAGTTTAGAACTGGTGCTTTTGTTTGTGTTTGAATCTCATCTATTCGTTTGATCAAAACTGGAAATAAATAATACAAACCCTCGGAGGGCAGGGTCCACAAACAATTCACCTTTGTATCCTTCCTAGCTTAACTGTACCTAGAACAAAGGACATACTCAAATGTTCACCAGATTGTTGGCTTTAAATTTTAGGTTCACATGGCTGATACAGTGTAGTTCTCAGAACAGATAAGCAAAATGAAATCTACTCTGTAACTGTCACTTACAATGCCAGATAAATAACCACCTGCAATGATTATAAGAACCAAACTCAAAAGGTGGTATTGACAAAGGAAACATGGGCAGCCTGTCTGCCTGAAATCTAGGCAGCAGACTGATGGGTAAACCTTGATTGGAAAGAGTCTCCCAAAATTCTGCTCTTTTAATTTCCACGCCAGAAGATTAGATTACTCTTAAAATCAAGACTACTGATCATCTCAAAAGTGCATGCTTTTTTTTTTTTCCCTATAGAAAGAGTTTTGAGGGATTGATTAATAAAGGGTCTGATGTTTCCTAATGTTGAGATTAGCTACCATGTAAGCATACTACTTTAAAAAGTTCTGATTCCCCTTGGATTTTCATAAGGCTTTACCAAGTCACATTTGAATTCCAGCTGCCCTAACTCATCAGCCAGCACACATTTCATTTTGATCCTGTAACTTAGCTATAGTTCTGACTTCTCAGTGTAACGTTACAGGGGTGACTTCTAGGGTTTGCAACAGCGTTTGGGGGGCAGGAGGGAGACTATTGCTTTTGACTACGTACTTGTCAAGTATTCTAAAAATAATTAGCATTGCTTTCCCTTTTGCAATTTTAAGTAAGTGCCGTAATTTCCCTCAGAGGAGGTGAACTTACATTTCTTTCTTGAATTCTTCCATTTTTTGGTTCTCTACAGTCAGAAGTTCTTTTGACTTGTTCAGCTCTTCCATATTTTTCAAGTTGTTTTCTTTAAGTGTATCCAACTTAAACACCAAGAGAAAAAAACTTGATGAAATTATTTCATTTTCCAATCACATGACTGGACAGACAAATCATTCATGAAAAGGTGCATTAGAAAGGTGAAATTAGTCATTTGCAAAACAAACAAACAAAAAGATCACCTGGGTGAAGAGATTATAAATCATCCAGTCTATTATAAACTGCAACCTCCCCCTTACGTTAGTCAGACATGTCCTGTACACCTGGCCAAAACGTCAAACTAAATTGCTACATAAATTAAAGCAAAAGTTTTCTTTCACCTTGTATACAATTCTCAAAATTTATCATTGAACTTGCTATTCATGTATAATCCATCTTAAAAAAAAACAAAAGGAAATTGCAAAGGCATGCCATCAGCAAGGATTAATTCTCTGTAATGAAAATAAACCCCTTTCTTCCCCAAAGACTAGCCATTTAGGATAAGATATTTTTCAATGTCAGTACCAAACTTCTATGGTCCTCATTATAAAAATTATTGGGATATTTTTAGATGGGAAAAGATTTAGTTATTCATCTCAACTTCAATCTAAAAAGGAAAAGGCCATGTAGTGAGACTGAAAACCACTCACTCACATTCAGCCCTATCACCTGCCCGTGGGGGACACAGCCAAGCCTAGGTCCTGGGCCCTGGTGGGAAAGCCAGACACATTACTAGAATGAGCGGGAATGTCCAACCACAGGCTCTGGCAGGTGGCTGGAGTTCGAGGTGTGCATCCCCCAAGGATGGGGAGCTCGTCACAGGCAATCCATTACACAGGGTGTGCTTCTGGCACCGCGCTGGCTTTCTAGGACTTGTATAGTTATCTCCTACAGCCAAAGGTACTTCTGTCCTGTCACCTGCTACCAGTCAGGAGCCCTAGCAAGTATCTTGCTAGTTTTAACACCACCATCTCCCTTTTAATGCTCCCTAACATTCCAGATTCACGGAATGTTCAGTGGGTCCAAAAACTGATTCCTCCAGTCTGTATTCTGGCTGTAACAAGGGGTATGGTTTAGAAGCACACAATTCTCCCTGAATCTATCTTCAAAGGTTAGAGACATTCCCTAAAATCTTCTCATTTATTTTAGCTTCTAATTTTGGTTATCATCTATTATTTTTGATGCTTTTATATTTTCAGCTTAAGTCCTCTTCTGTTAGGACTGTCAATTCCTAAACGTACTCTTTTTTAAAATTTTTTTAGATTTATTTTTTTATACAGCAGGTTCTTATTAGTCATCAAGTTTATAAACATGCCCTTTTCTATGTCAAGTTTTATTTACCCTATAATTATCTCAAAATGTTCATGTCTTTATGGATTTCAATCATTGACTTTCCATCGTGAGAAGGCCTGATCTTTACAGTGGCTATTCAATGCGGCTATCCGGATTTTCCCTGGCTTTAATTTCTTAACCTCTTACCTGACTCTCGCTTTAAAAAGCATTTCAAGTTCTACAGAACTTCACATAACTATTTCGGCGAAGCAATCTGCTTGAGATTTATGTAACAGCTTTCCAAAGAAAGAAAGGGTTGGTATGAGCTGGGGGTGGGGGGACTGGGAATCAAAGGAAGGTGCAAGAATAAGAAGTGCTACTTCTGGACAGAATCAAAATTATCTTGAGGCCGCAAATCTATCCAAGACCCAGAAGTGACTGATTCAAAATGAGACAAAAGGGAACCAGTACTGAATTAGGCCAAGAAAAAGGCCTATGTCAAACTCAGGGCTGCGGGATGGAATTCAGTGGCTCAAAGTTGGGAGACAGTTGAGGAAAAAAGCATATGTGATTTAAGATAAAAAATACAAAAGCTAGAGAATGTTATCGGTACCTCCTCTCATTAGTTCTATCACTGAACAGTTATCACAGAAAGCCACGCTGTTAGGGTTTTCCCCTCCTTTTTTAAAGGTTGATCCTACTAAATAAGTAATGAAGTAATACACTGTATTTAATATTATCATCCGGGTGTACGTTCGACTCCACTAACATAGATCAAATCTGTGTAAGGCCACACTTCAAAAAATAAACAATCCTGAGTTAGTGATCAAACACTCCATGAAGTCGATAAGCTGTCCTTTGTACAAAAAGCCATTTAAATCTGATTACTTCGTTCTGCAGTTTTTCATTTGTTTGCTTGGAATCCTCCAAGGAGGCCAGAGTTTCCGTCTTCTCTTTGGTCATCTGTTCCATTATCTGCATGGCATCTTCTGCTGTTTGAGCAGCCTAAATACGAGAAAGCACTGTGAGAAATGAGGGCACCCCTTACCAACCTGGGGAGGTGACTAACACTCAGGCCATAGGGCTCAGGGTCTGTGTGGTGAAGGGAATCACACAGAGACAGTGAGCCAGTCACTGATCCCATGCCGAAGCAGACAGACCAAGACATCAAAGGTCTTTACTCTGAAACAGAACAAAGTTATAGACCCTTTTTGTGCCATGTTTTCAACAGGCCAACTGTAATATGCAATTTGTGTATTTTCAGACCCCTCTAAACCTACATTTTCTAAGTTCCAAGTTCCACTAACAACAGTGCTCACTATTCTGACTCATGTTGGAGAGAAATGCTTAGCAATAATAAAGAGTAACATCCTTATGTGGCCGAATTTTTCTCTTCATCATATTTATTGTTAAAAATTTAAAATACTATTCTTGCTATCTCAAATTTGGGGCTTTTGAGATCACTTGGAATTTAGGTTGGGAACTTCTCAAAAATAAAAATTATTTGGGCAATTACAGTGTAAGGCTCAAGTGTTTAATGAGAAGCACTGAATGACAAAGTCGATGAGAAACTGTAGGTAATGAACAGAAGCATGGCTGTGAATAAAAAAGATAACATGCATATGGAAACAAAGCCTTAGCTGATAAGATACTGAAGAAAATCACCTAAGTGAATTAAAATATTTTAGGCACTTGCTTACAATTTCATGTGGTCTAATAAAGTTTATGGGAATTCTGCCTTTATACCTTCCCTGTTACCAACTGTGGAGGTTTCCCTGGAATCTTCCAATTCGGAAGGAATAGACACAATGAAACAATTAAAAGTCACATAGAAGATACTTTGTTTTAACATGTGCCCATTTTACTATTGTTCTTAAGCCTTTAAGAACCACCGTTGCCTTTTTCACAAAAAGTTCTCCCTACATTAAAAAAAACTATTCTTTTTATTCACAGTTTGGAATTTTTTCTAATGGAGAGGGACAACTGCAATTAGACATTTAGTAAAGAGTTGCCCTTTCAGGTGGTGACAAAGAGCTTGAGATATCTAAGCCAGTGATTAAATGGGGTGGGTTTCCTTCTGCAGAAATGAAGACAAATCCCTCAGCCACTGCAGGGTTAGTGCACAGGGTTAGGCCAGGTGCTCAACACTTGAACCTCCCAGTTTACCGTAAAGGACTGCAGAGTCTCGAGCTCTCTAATTTTAAGAGCGAGCTTGCTCTTGTCTTTCCTCAAAATACGGTTTTCATTTTGAGATTCTAGGAGGTTGACTGAGATATGGCTGTTGGTTTTGGCCAACTGGCTGATCTCTTTCCGAAGGATGAAGTAGCTTTCGGCCAGCTTCTCCTTCTCCTTCGGGAGCTCGTCCTTTTTCAGCATCATCTCTCTTTTCTCAGCCAGGAGGTTCTTGTTGTCCTGCATCACCCTGGCCCGCTCGGCCAGGGTCACCTCGTGGTTCAGCCGCAGGTCATCCAGCATCTTGGTGAGGTAGCTGTGCAGCTCCTGCAGTTCCAGCTTGGATTTGGATAAGGCAGCAAAATCACTCTTCAGAGTCTCTATGTTGGTGGCCAGTTGAGCCGTCTCTGCACTCAAGAGTTCCTTCTCCTTAACAATCTCTGCCACTTTCTGCTCTGAGTTGATCTTGTCTTGGATTAGCACAGAGTTCTCGGACTGGAGCTCCTTGGTGCGCACTCTCAGAGCCTCCACCTCCTGCTCCAGGAGCGCCACTCTCCCGTGGAGTCTGTTGTTTTCATACAAGGATGACTCTTTGTCCTGGGTCCTGGCTTCTTTCTCCAGGATTAGGGACTGCTGCATCATGTGGATCTTCTCATTTAACTTCTGACACTCTTCTTGCAGGTTCAACCCATCCTTCAGCAAGATGTTCTTTTCGGAACAGCAAGCCTTGAGTTCAGCATTCAGACTCTCCTTTGCTTGCAGTATGCTAGCGTGTTCTTTTTCTAGAGTCTTTTTGGCATTTTGAGCCTCTTTCAGCATCAAAGCGAGATCACACTTGGTGGCTGCGAGTTCTTGGTTTTCCTTTTTTCTCTCTTGAAGCTCTTTCTTCAGAGCATCAAGATTACGGAGCAGTTTCACCTTCTCGTGCACAATGATTCTTCTGTTTGCAGACTCTCGATCGTATTTCTTTTTAAGGTCTTCTATGGCTTTGATGGAATTCTCTCTTTCTGCAAGTAAATCTGTATTTTGCGTTTCCAGTACAGATTTTTCTTTCAAGAGACGATCCTGCTGCTTTTTGAGCTTAGTGATTTTCTGACAAACCATCTCCTTCTCAGAAGTTAGGTAAGTGATCTTCTCGTTCAGGTTCATCTCGATGTGGGCAGCCTCTTCTGAGCATTTGTTGAGTTTTTCAGTGATGAGCCTATTTTCATTTACAGGTTCTTCTTTTTTGGCCAAGAGCCTTCTCTCAGACGAGGCCAAGGTTTCTTTTCCATGCAGAAGCTGGATGCACTCGGAGTCTGTGATCTCCCGACTGGTCTTAATTTCTTCCAGCAGCTTGGTAAGGCTTGTGTTTGTGGCCTGAAGTTGCAGAGTCTCCAGCTCGGCCTCCCTCAGAGCTTTGCTGGCCTCCTGCAGCTGCGCGCGGAGCCCACTGGCTTCCGTGCTGAGCAGATGTTTGACCTGGAGGGCAGCCTCCAGGCTGGCATTCAGCTTTTCCTGATCTTGAAGCAGCATGTCCTTCTCAAACTGCAGATCTTTGCTGTTTTGGAGGAAATGGTCTCTTTTGACCTTTAAGGCTATGCACATGTTATCAAGACCTGACTGTTTCTCCAAAGCTGACTTTTTCTCAGTTGTGAGATTTTCCATCTCCTGCACCAAGCTTTTCTGATCTTTCAGTAGCTCCTCATAGGCGTTCTGAAGCTTCTGAATAATTTCATCTTTATCTTTAGCCAACGCAAGGTTTTCAGTTACAAGCTTCTTGATATGATCCTCCAGGTGACCTTTTTCTTCCAGATTCTTCTTAGACTCAGCCATCAGAATATCTTGGCTGAACTGGAGTTCCTCTGTGAGTGCCTGCAAGCTTGCTTTGGAAGCCTGCAAAGACTCATTTTCCATATTCATCTTCAAGAGTTCTTCCTGTGCGTTATTGATTTCTTTAAGTAATTTCTCTCTCTCAACAGCCAAAGCTGCTTTATTGAGCTGTTCCTGCTGATAAAGCTTTTCAGCATCTTGCTTTTCCTCTAAGACTTTCTCCTTTGCTAAATTAAGAGTTTCGTTTACTGACCATAGCTTCTGTTGGTCTTCCTGAAGTAAAGTTATTTTGGCCTCCACCTCTACAAGCTCTGACAAAAGTGAACCTTTTTCTAACTTTAAGGCATTTCCCTCCTGTGCAAGAAGCTGCTTCTCTGATTTCAGACCCCTCAGCTCTTCTGACATTAGTTCAATTTCTTTTTTGGCTGATGTTAATAAGTAAGTTAGTGACTACAGAAACAAAAGACGGAAAGAATGGAAACAAAATGAAATCAAGCAGACAAATGCAAGCCCGAATAACTTAATGTAACCTAAACCATAAAAGTTAAAAAATTTTACAATAACTGTCATAGAAACTATCTGGATAACAGGGGGAAGAAACTCGATGAACAGAGCCCATAAAAGGATAATGCAAAGCAAGTTTAGCTTCGCAAAGTGCTGATGTATCTACTGGCTTCTCTTTGAAAAAACTTTTGAAGTATTCCTGATAGACACCTAGAAGATACAAACAGTAGTTTGACTTTGACGTCAGGGCATGAAATTCTTTCCTGCCATTCCAATTATCCAATTGTTTCTATTGTAGAAGGGATTCATAGAATTTTTTAAAACACAATCCAAAGAACTACAAAAAGTGAGTATACTTTAACCAAAAAAGAGGAGGAAGGGCAAGGTATTATAAACTGTTGCTTTTCAAACTAAATGCAGAACCTCACTTACTAAAGGACCTGGCCTGAGACTGATTTAGCTTCAATATTACATATAACTTAGTAAAAATACAGACTAATTTGCTAGTCTTTGGTGACTAAATAAATGGGCTTTAAAAAAGTGTATTGGGGGCTTCCCTGGTGATGCAGTGGTTGAGAGTCCGCCTGCCGATGCAGGGGACACGGGTTCCTGCCCCGGTCCAGGAAGATCCCACATGCCGTGGAGCGGCTGGGCCCGTGAGCCATGGCCGCTGAGCCTGCGAGTCCGGAGCCTGTGCTCCGAGGCCACAACAGTGAGAGCCCCGCGTACCAAAAAAAAAAAAAAAAAAAAAAAAAAAAAGTATTGGTTTATAAAGTAAATTGACCACAATGTCTCTACCAGTGCTGTCCAGAACTTTCTGCAATGATACAAATGGACTTTATCTGCGCTGTCCATTGTGGTAGCCACTAACCACATGTGCGGTGCTTGCGACTGAGAGGATGAATTTATAACTTGAACTAATTTAGATTTAAATGGCCACATGTAGCTAGTGGCTACTGTACTGGACGGCACAGCTATAGTTCATTGGCTCTTAAACTAGGGAACATGGGAGCATTGTGGGCTCCATGAATCTCCTGAGATTTCATCTAAAACTTGTTGAGTGTATATATCAGCTTTCCTGGGGAAAATATCTTAAGGTTTCATCAGATTCTCAAAAGAGTCTGTTGAGCCCCTGCTGTTGACAACATTGAGATTCACAGAAATCGGATATCCAGACAACTTGGGAGAGGGAACGATCCCGGCATTTTAACCAAATGATCCTTATAAAAACAACAACAACAACAAACAAAATTAATGAGCCCTTACACAAACCACTAGAATGCTGTGGTTTGGTCAGGCTGCAACATTTTAAGGGAAACACTAAAAAACTAGAGTCTGTCCAGATAAAGGGAACCACAAAGACAAAAACTCTGGAAATTATATCCAGTTGTTAAATGGTTCATAAACCTGGAGACACATCACAGGGAAAAGAGAAAGCTTTGATGGACAGCATGTAGAAGAAAGAAAATTTAGGCATCTTATACATGACATATATTACATGTCATGCTACACAATTTATAAGTTTTAAATGGGCTCTGTTTCAAGTCCTATGTATGCTCTTTTCTATTTTCTTTCTACTAAACTCATATATATATATATATATATATATATATATATATATATATATATATAACATTTCTCTGACACATTAAAACAATTAAAGACAAGTATTTGCTGTTCTTTGAGCAATTTAGATGGGAGTAGGAGGGTTGAACTTCATTACGTTAACCAGAGTCAAAAAAACATATTGGGACACTGATACGATCCTGACACCATAAAATGAAATTCAGTGTATCAAGTTCTACTCTACTTAGCAGTAGGATGTTTTCTCACAGCCCTTAAATCCAGCTTCCTTGTTAATGAGCTCGTAGTGCCTTCCTGGGGACATGCGAGAGCCCTCTCTAGAGCTCTCCCTTCTACTCTATCCTCTAAGAGCTCTGTTCCTCCAAGCAGGCTCCATTCCCTGCCCACCTGCCTCGTGTGGCCTCTGCCTCTTGCATTTCTGCAAGATGTCTCTCCTAACCCTCGTGCAAGGTGGCAGCAAGATGGCCAAGATTAGAGGAACATGCCTTCCCGCAACAAAGAGTCTACTACAGGCAGGCAGACAGAGGTCAGGCAACAGCAGACTCTTCGTGACAGCTGGGGAGCAAGCAGCGCAGGGGGTGGTGGCCACACAGTACATTCGGGGGAAAGACCTGTAGCCATCACCCTCCCTGAGAAGGAATAGCGGCTGGTACAAAGCACTTGAAGATACAGGAAATGTAATTCGCCCTCCTGCCACGCACCCTGAGGGCCGACACTGGTAACGGCCACTGAACCCATCCCACGTGCTGCTGCTTTCCAAGCCCCCTGGCAGCCCTGACGCGGAACGCAAGCAAACCGTAATTCGACAACACGATTCTCCCCACCACGTACTCTGGCTTTGTCGGCTTGCCTTCTCAGCTCCTCCGTCTCCTGCAGCAAGTCGCTGTTCTCCTTTTGTGCGGCCTTCAGCCGCTCCCCTGCGTCCAACAGCATCTTCTGGAGGTTCTGCAGAACTTCTTCATGCTTGGCCTGCGTCTCAGAACTGGCTTCTTCATACCTGGCTTTCAGCTCTTGACACTCGTTGTGGCTCATTTGCATCTTCTTTTCCTGCAGACACCCCGAGTCAGGAGTGAGTCATTTGGTCATGTCCGTTCTGCCCCTCAACCTCCCCTGCCAGCCCACAGTCCCACTGATTCTCTCCTTACCAGGTCTGACAATTTTGTCAGCAGTTCTTTCTTTTCTTCCTCATGCTTTTTAGCTGCTTCTTGCTGGCTCTGTTCAGCTTTGAGAGTTACTTCCCCAATACTTTTCTGCAGAAGACTTGCATTTTCATTAGCCTTGGTGAGTTTTAGCTGTAATTCTTCTACATTTCTAGAACAAGTTTCAATACAAGGCGTCAGATTTTTCAAAAGAGTACTTTAAATTCTAGAGTTGTACTTTAAAATATTAATAATAATTGTCTTAATGATTATAAATGTTATGAGCAATTAATAACATCTGAAATAAGCAAAAAACAAAAACTGACTTGTGCTGAAGAATAATTTTAACAATTGTGATGGTTACAAATACCTTAGAGTAACTACTCCTCTAACTGTGAACATTTATTATTTTTTGTCAGAAGATCAATAAGGAAAAATGAGTGAAAAGTAAGCACATTAGAGGAGGTAAGTATTTCGAGGTTTCCAAATTTTAGCAGACTAGATTATCAAAGACTCATTTTGGGGTCGCTTGAGAACAGAAGATACGAAAATAACAGTAATGTGATGTTCTAGCTCAAAGAGAACCACGTGGTCCCACAAAGATGTAAGAGGGCCATCAACCTGGAGAAAAGGCTGGCTCATGGACCGGAGAACAGGAAGGAAACTTGGACGGTGCCTCTGGATAAGCAGCGATAGAAATGGAACTTCTCCAAGGCTCTGTGCCACAACCGCCTGGGCAGCTGTGCCCACCTCACAGCAGGACTGCCACAGTCGGCCAACCAAGGCCCATCTGCCCATCACCCACCAACGCTGGGCCGTGCGTGAGTGCACGGCTGGACGTAAACTAACTCTGCCAAGTATTCCTTTTTTTTTTTTGCAGTACGCGGGCCTCTCACTGTTGTGGCCTCTCCCGTTGCGGAGCACAGGCTCCGGACGCGCAGGCTCAGCAGCCATGGCTCACGGGCCCAGCCGCTCCACGGCATGTGGGATCTTCCCGGACCGGGGCACGAATCCGTGTCCCCTGCATCGGCAGGCGGACTCTCAACCACTGCGCCACCAGGGAAGCCCTCTGCCAAGTATTAATGCTTTCAGAATCAGAAGTCTACCGGGGCTAATATGTCTTCTAAAAGTTTTTGCCTTATAAAATAAACATTTGATTTTTATATGGCAGCCATTAAAAGAAAAAAGAAATCAAAGCAACGAGAGCCTCAGGATAAAGACGAGAAGAGAGATTACGATAACAGAAGCTTTAGCGCTGAGGAAGCAGGGTGTAGTGATGAAGAGCAGCAAGGACTCTGGGACCAGACCACTTAGATCTGAAACCTCAGGAAAGTTCCTTAACCTCATTAAGCCTCAATTTCCTTTTCTTTAAAATAGGAACAATAGGGGCTTTCCTGGTGACGCAGTGGTTAAGAATCCTCCTGTCAATGCAGGGGACACGGGGTCCAGCCCTGGTCCAGGAAGATCCCACATGCCGCAGAGCAACTAAGCCCATGCGCCACAGCTACTGAGCCTGTGTGCCACAGCTACTGAGCCTGTGTGCCACAACTACTGAAGCCTGCACGCCTAGAGCCCGTGCTCCACAACGAGAGGCCACCGCAGTGAGAAGCCTGCCCACCGCAACGAAGATCCAACGCAGCCAAAAATAAATAAGTAAAAATAAATTTAAAAAACAAAATAGGAACAATAATACACTCACCTGAGAGGATTATTAGGAGAACCAGAAAATATACTCTACACAAAGCTGTCAGCATAGTGTGTGACACGTGGTCAGCCCTTCACACGTGTTATCTATCATTACACTGAAATAGGTTAAAAATATTTTTAACTGCCTGTAAAAGATGTTATTGCCGTTGGTAAACTACTACCTTTTCTTTACAAGTCACCAGAAAGTCTGAAATACACTGCGATAACAGAGAAAGAATGAGATTCAGGCAACTTTAAAACCTAACAGTCCTGAAGATTTAGGCTCTCCTCCCACCCAGACCTTGCTCGAGGGCCTAACCCAAAGCAGGCGCTCTTATTAATACTCATACGTACCTTTCTTTCAGACGTAATTCACCATTCATTTTTGTCAGCTGAGAAGAACTGTCTCCTGACATTTTCATTATTACTGCAATGTCGTTTTCCAGCTTTTCCTTCGCCTTTATCAACTGCTCTTCCCTTTCGTCTCTCTCTCTAAATTTTGCCTCCATATCTGAATATATATAGAAAAAAATAGCACTGTTGTGTTATAATCAACAAAAATGTATCAACTACACCCTGTATGCCAAGCCTTGCTCTGGGAATATTTGCATAGAGCGATCCCTGCCCTCATGAAAATTACATTCTAGCAAAGAAGACAGACAATAAACAAGATAAATAAAGAGAATAAATGGTACAATAGATAGTGGTAAGTGCCAAGAGGGAAAAAAATACAAGCGGAGAAAGGCGTCAGGAAGGAGTCGGGGAGGTTAAAACCTTAGACAGAGCCTCTCTGAGATGGTGACATTTACGTAAAACCCTGAGGGAAGTGAGGGAAGAGGAATGCAGGCAGAGGGGAAAGCAAGTGCAAAGGCCCCAGGGCAGGAACATGCTTGACAATCAAGTATCACCAAGGAGGCCAATATGGTCGCAGTGGAAGGAACAAGGGGAAGAATAGTACAGGACGAGAGCAGAGATAAGAGGACCTGATGACAGTAAGGGCCACAGCTTTTAATGTGAGCGAGACGCGAGCCACTGGGCCGTTCTGAGCAGAGAAGCGACCTGATCTGACTTGATGTTGAAGGGATCCCCCTGGCTGCTGGGCTGAGAACAGACTGCAGGGGTCAAGAGCAGAAGCAGGCAGCCCAGGTGACCAGCTGTTACTACAGCTTCGATTAAAGATGCTGGTTGACTCGGATCAAGGATAGCAGGGGGAGTAGTGAGATGGGGTGGATTCTGACTCGTTTGAAAACGAGGCAGAGAGAATTCGCTAAGGTTTACAGACCTCAAACAAGTATTTTATCACAATATAACACGAGTGAAGAATTTATGCCTGAATAGTAGATATGCTGTGACAACACACTAAAATTATCTCAAATCTTAGGAAGCCTACTACATTTAACGTGTAGAGACGTCTTCTTACCTGTTAAATTTTCTCTCAACTTCTCCAATTCAGAAGACAGCACATTAAACTGTTCCTCTTTTTGGTGTAATTTATTTACAGTTTCTATTTGGGATGAAGTTAAAAGTTTAATACATTTCATAGTTAATAAGCCATCTAAAGCCTGACTGTCTCAAAACCACATCGAATCAAAAGCTTGCGATGTGGGATCACGGGAATACTCAAGAGTCCCATTACAAATCAAACCACTGAATAACGAACCTAAAGAAACAAGCAAGCAACTCTTTCTTGTCTCCCCAAATCTGTAGATTTGGCAGGCACCGGGCATCCCTTTTCCAGGCATCCTCCTTCCACTTAAAACTCAATAGAAAAAAAAAAAAAAAAAAACTCAATAGAGCTATCAATGACTGAAGCTTCAGTAAGACAACACTTTTCCCAAGTACACCTACATTTTAATACGGAACAAGCTTTAAGTCAAAAAGAAGAAAGAATGGGAGCTTGAGGCCTCAGGAAGCCAAGGGAACCCAGTATTACTGTGCGCTGCAGGAACTTCCAGGGTGGTGAAATCAGGCTACAGGCAGCATCTATTGTTATGCACCCAAGGCCAGCTCCAGCTTGAGAACAAGTGAGCTGCTCATGTTCTGCTAAGACATACCTTGCATACTTCTCTGAACAGAGACTGCCTGCTCTGAAGCATCAGCAAAATTTTCTTTCTAAAGAAAAAGAAGTGGACATTCAGAATAGAAAGATTTCAGATTACAAAAATAAAAAGTTTCTATGACTACAACATTATCTATTTTTTGTTGCTAGCTTTGTTTCATTAAAGCTAACTTACGCTTAAAACATGTAGGCATCAATTACAACCATATGCATACTGTGCACGTGTACACACGAGTGAGGTTTGCATGTGTGCTGCATGCGTGGGTGTGCACGTATGTCTGTACACGTGTGGATGTGCACACTTATGTCAGTATATGCATGTGTGGATACACATGTGGTGCCACATGTATGCTTTTTTTTCATGTTGCTGCCCTCAAGTAGCAGAACCTCTCTTCAGAAATCTGCCTGAGACAGTGAACAGAGTTCCGAAATTTGTTTTCTAATATTTCTTTTTTTCATTGAAGCATAATTGGTTTACAACGTTGGGTTAGTTTCAGGTGTACAGCAAAGTAATTCAGTCATACATATATATTTTTTCAGCTTCTTTTCCCTAATAAGTTATTACAAAATATTGATTATAGTTCCCTGTGCTACACAGTAGGCCCCTGTTGGTTATCTATTTTGTACATAGCAGTGTGTACACGTTAATCCCAAACTCCTAATTTATCCCTCCCCCCAGCCTTTCCCCTTTGGTAACCATAGTTTGTTTTCTATGTCTGTGGGTCTGAGTTCTGAAATGTTTTACATCTAAGAATAGTCAGAACCTAGTATCTTAAAACCGGATCTGTGTCAACTACCTTAAACCAAAAAGTCCATCGCTCACTCACTATCTTTTCTAAACATGACAGGGGGGCACGATAAAACCACTCTCCTGATTTTCCTGCGACGAACTTTGAGGTAGATACACCAAGTGAATTTTTAAATGAGTCTTTCTAATTAATTAATATTTTAGTTTAAAAATGGGCTCACAAGCCACAAGTCCATCAAAGCCCACAAGCTGTCCACCTGTGTTACTCCCAAAGCCAGACCTCAGGAGGCATGTTTTCAGAGGACGTAGAGGAATACTCTAACTTAGAAAAAAAAAGTAAGGCATCCTGAAAGTTTGGGGAGGAGGGCAGAGAAACGACATGAAACTCAAAACACATTTTCTTAAAGGACACCATAGTGAAAAATGGTAATTTCCAGGTCAACTTTTCTCAATATGTAGCTGAAATATGCTGTATCATAACCGTCTGATAAAACTTTCTACGATGAAACCGTGCTGTTCAATTGGCAGCCACCGGCCACGTGGGGCCTCTAAGCATTTAAAACGCGGCTAGTGCAACTGAGGAACTGAATTTTATATTTTATTTAATTTTTTTAATTTAATTTTAATTAATTTAAATTTATAGAACCATATATATAGACAGTAGCTACCATAATGAAGAGTGCGGCTATATAGTTAACATTTTAAAAAGTAGAAATATGTAATATTGGCATTTAAATAAGAAAAAAAATCAAACACTATTTTTTTTTTTTTTTTGGCCGTGTGTCATGTGGGATCCTAGCTCCACAACCAGGGATCAAACCCATGTTCCCGAATTAGAAGCACGGAGTCTCAACTACTGGACCAGCAGGGAAGTCCAAAAATCAAACAGTTTTATTCACCACTGGTATTAGCAGAGAAGTGTAAAACGTGGAGAACAGGAAGGTGCATGTAAGGCCCAAGACAACTGACCCTTCATAGCTAATGTTTCTCTTATCAAGTTTTCTCCATGAGCCTACGCCTCTCCTTTCCCATGACACGTGGGCATCACCGGCACCTGCCCGTAGTCATCAGCCTTGACTAAGCTTGTGTTTTTGATGTAGGAGGCAAGGCAGAAGGGAGAACAGTTGAGAAAAAGACAAAAAATGTCCTACAACCTGGGATTAAGCAAAGAGGATATATATGAAAGGAAAAGTAATTTCCTGAGGAGGAATAAACTGAGATGTAAGAGGGAATTCTGTGAACTTGTTAATTAGACAGCACCCTGCCTTGCTAACAGAGGGTGCCGATGGTCCAGGAGAGCTTGCTGGCTTGCTGTCACCGGGCAGGTAGGACAAGGCATAGGGCAAGACCTCACTATATATGAAACCTAATGTGCTGGGTATATAACTTGGAAGGTTCCTGTGTTTGGTGAAACTAAGTAGTCAATAACGTGCCAAAGCAATGCATTACCAAAGGCAAAGGACAGATTAAAAAAAAAAAAAAAGTAATACTTACCTTTATTGCTAGTTTGGGTTTGATCCAGTTCCTCTCAAGTTATTCATCAACCAATCAATACTTTGCAAGAGAAAGGAAATAGGTGCAATACGTCTTTCTTTATAGAAGTTTTTGTTTTTTAAACAGGAACAATTTTTGAACGGCCAGAGACCCTGAGATTCAGATTCCCAACAGGTACTTACCAAAATCTGAAGTTCTTTTTCCAAAGCCTCTTTGACTTGACTGACTTCACTCAGGTTTTCCTGAAGTTTATTAAGCATTAGCTCTTTTCCCTGCAGCTCTTTGGTGATGTTACTAGCCTACCATACAGAGTTACATGGTACAGAAACCAGTGAACAAAAGGAAACAAAAAAGAATGAGAAAGAAAACATAAAACAAATATAAAAAAATGTATGAGATACAAACATAACCAAACAAAACTGAAAGGAATAAAGGCATGGGTAAAAAGTCGTTTTGGTGTTTTTTTGTTTTTTTGTCTTTAATTCTAAGAAGCCAATGACTTTTCATACAATCAGTTCTAGATAAGATTGTCCAATGGCTAATTTTAAATAATCAAAAGAGTATTTTTCTATACCTGAATTTGGACTGTCAGCATGCTCTAAAGCAGAAAGTACAGATGCTTACTTTCTAAATGAGACAGTTGAGCAATTTCATCTTCTGGACTTTGGAAAACCTTAAGACAGGAATGGTGGATTCATGTGGACTGTGTTTCATTTTCTGTATTTTTGTACACGCTTAAAGTATTTCAACATTTAAAATAAAAAATAAAATTTTAAAAATGTACTACACAACAGTCGTCAGAAATTGGCTTTCATTAAATCTTAATGTAAAAAAAGTAGACCAACACATTAGCTGCATATCCCATATTAATTTAATTTTTGTGTTTTGATTTGTTTTTCAGAACCAAGTGAGGAGATCTGAGAAAAATCTCCTATGACTGTCATCTTCAACTAATGTTACTTAGCAATTTTTGCCGTTTGTCTGTCTTCACCTCTCCCCATTTAACCATCACAACCCTTCCTTCTTTGCCAATAAAGCAGCTTCTCCCGCAAAAAGCTCAGAACATTCAGCATCAATACCAGCACCTCCACTAGTGTCAGGAGGACTGGGAAAAAGGGCTCCTTCCTTGAACAATCCTTAAACATGAAGATGACATTTAGCAAGGCTAGTTAGTAAGAAAGGTAGCCAGCCAATGTCTCACATCATTTCCTATGCCTTGATCAAAAGCACACTTGTCCAGTCTTTCCTCAAAAAACCAGGGACTAGATCACGTTCTCATTGCAACACAGAAAAAACTCCAATGAGACATAAGTAGCAACGCAAAGGGCTCCAGGCTCTTCACCTTCATTTTGCTGTGAACGTCATTTATCAAAGCATGTTAATTCGCACGAGTCAAGTGCTCTCGGAGTTCACATTCTGTTTTACATGTAACCTTACGGACAAGGCAGTCATGTAGGTGGGAAAGGAGGAGAGGATCTTACAAGTTTCTATCTTATTCTTTCAATTCATTCACCTCAATGTCATCATTTTTGGGGAGTTCTCTATTTTAAAAAGTTTACAGACTGGAACCAAGCTTAAACAGGAGATCACAGCAAGCCCAGAGTTAAAGTAATCAGATACTAGGAAACCAGGATCAAGCCACATAGTTGAGCCATTATTTTCTCTAATCTCCTCGGATGAAACCATACTCAAAATACTCAGAAGATACTACACTCAACTGGGAAATTCGTCAGCACCAGTTTTAACTAAGTCAAGAATCTGGAGGGTGAACTACCTCAACTGAAAAATAAGATACAATGCAAAATAAGAACAAGAAATGGAAAAGAAAAAGATGGAGGATGTTGATACAAACCTTGCCACTTTCAGCATTCTTTTCGAGCTCTAAATTTTTAATCTGTTTCTCAGCTGCCTCAAGCTGCTGTCTAAGGTTCCCGATTTCCGATTTACCTTCGGAACTGGCTTTCTGAAGAGCATCAAGATCCAAGAGCTTTTCTTCGGCAGCCTTGAGCTGTGATGTAAAATTATCAATAACCTTGGTTTGTTCATTGCATTTGGCTTGTAGTACCTCTAGCTCCTTTACCTTTAGCTCAGCGTCCTGCAATTTGTTTAAGGTGTCCTCCATTTCTACCAGATGCTGGTCTTCCGCTTTGTCCAGCTTCGACTTGACGGCTTCCAGACTGTTCTCTTTCTCTTTAATGACTTTCATCAGTTTAGCCCTTAGGGCTTCGAGCTCTTTAGTGTGAGCAGACCTTTCCAAGTCTTGTTTATTCTGCAAATTTTCTATTTCGTGCTGGTAATCTAGTCTCATTTTCTCTATTTGCGTTTTTAGCTCGGCAAATTCTGCCGTCTCCGCGCCGACCCCCTTGCTGAAGGACACCTTCAGCCCCTCCATCGCCTGCTGGTGGGATGCGATGGCGGTCTCCAGCTTGGATTTCCACAGAGCTATCACGTCCGAATTCTCCTTGTTGGCGTGATCAAGCTTGCTTTTCAATGACTCGTTCTCTTTGGAAAGCTTCTCTGTGGTGGCCTGAAGAGCCTTTATCTCCTTCTGATGCGTTTCTTCCCGGGCTCCAAAATGCTCCTTCAGAGAAGTGATTTCTTTCTGATGGTCAGTATGGGTGGCTTCTAACTTTTCTTGCAAAGCGCTTATCTCTTGTAAAAGGGAGAGTGACATGTCAACATCCCCAGTAGGCTTACTGGACTCCAGCCTCCTTCGCAGCTCAGCTACTTCCTGTATTCTGAACGCTAGGTCTTTTTCTAGTTCCATTATGCGGGACTTTTCTGACACTGTGGCCACCTAGTATCAGCAGAGAGAGAGAGATCATTTAAATAACAAATCACTGGTGATTTTCTTTAACCTTGAAGATCTTCAGTAACTACCCCAGCTCAGGGAGCAGTCAAGCCACCAAGAATTTCTATGTGTGAATCTAGTTGTGATAATGGCTTAAGCCCAGTTCCGGGAGCCCCAAATCAAATTTAGAGTCCTTGGCAAACTTTTCACCATTTTGAGATGCTAAAGGAAAATAAAATTGATATTGAGTTTGACTCATCCCCAAAATATTTCTTTTCCCTTTAAAGAACCTTAATCAGGAAAGTACCCACTAACTGTAGTAAGTTAATAGAAATAGTACCTTTCAAGGTTCCCCTACATCTGCCTTTTGGAAGAAGAATCCTTATGTTGCCTACTTCAACCAAGGTGTATGAACGTTTGTCTATCTGATGGAAGTGACTTTACGGAAGCGTGCTGTCCCGTACAGCAGCCATTAACCACACATGGCTACTCGGCACTTGAAACGTGGCTCCAAGTGTCAAATATACATCAAATAATGAAGACTCGGGAAAAACAGAACACATCTTGTTAA
This sequence comes from Tursiops truncatus, assembly GCF_011762595.2. Lineage (NCBI taxonomy): Eukaryota > Metazoa > Chordata > Mammalia > Artiodactyla > Delphinidae > Tursiops > Tursiops truncatus. The sequence goes on along the minus strand of NC_047046.1, from coordinate 7,294,573 downwards.
TAATTTCTTTCTCTCTCTCTCTTTTTTTTTTTTGGCCACACCACATGCCTTATGGGATTTTAGTTTCCTGACCAGGGATCAAACCTGGGCCCTTAGCAGTGAGAGTGCAGAGTCCTAACCACTGGACCGCCACGGAATTCCCAATAATTTCTTATACTGATTACATGATGAAGTGATAATAGTTTGGATATATTGGTTTAAATAAATAAAATATATGACTAAATTAATTTCACCTGCTCCTTTTTACGTATTAAAAAAGTATGTTAATGTGGGTACCAGAAAATTTTTAATTATATATATGTGGCTCATGTCATAATTCTGTTGGATAGCACTGGTGTTAAAGGTGTAAAAATATCTATGAAATGTTTCAGTGAATACCACAACAACTGTAGAATAAAAGCCTCAAGTGGATAAAGAACTAATTTACTAACCTTTTTTAAAAAGGACAAAGAAAGAATGATTACTTACCTGCAATGATACCTAAGAATCTTATACAGAGTCCCTCCCCGCTTTTAGATTTTGTAATTCCTTCACCATCTTGACGTACATGTCTCGCTCCCCTAACCCAGTGGTTCTCCGACCTTGGTGTGCATGTGAGTTGCCTGGGACGTGTGTCTACAGTGCAGGCCCAGTTCCTCCCACATGTGCTGATTCTACCTGAGCTCTGGGACAGAACCCGGGAATACGCTGCTATTTAAACTCATACCCCCAGGACGAGGAAAAACACTTTCCTAACCTGCGTCCTTTTGTTCTTAGGAAGTTATTTCCCTCTGCTGTTACGCAGTAAGTTTAGTACACAAAATATGTGGGAAATGGTAGCTTTGGGCATAAAAACTAATTATTGGACTAACCTGGGAAATAGAAGGGAACTTGAATGATTTAAAGACATCAGTGAATCCCAAATTTCATGGATCAAAAGTCCTCCGGAGTGAAGGCTCTCCTCCCTCACTGCCTTTATCGGGACAGAAGGTAATGGGTATGTTTTTCCTTCAGCCCCTCTGTCCACCTACAGGCTGTGAGATGGATAAGGACTGAAGTGTCCACGAAGAACAAGAAAATAAAGCACTTGGGGCTCCCAAACTGCATGATCAAATCATTAAGTATTTCAGAGCTGGCTATAATTGTTGTTTCAGGGCTATAGGTGCTTCCAAGATGTTAATTCATTTACATACTTTTTTTCTGGGGGGGAGGTGGGGAGTCCACAGATAAGGTGCATTATTAAACCCCATTGCTACAAGGTCCATAACGTAAATAAATTTAATCCAACAGGGCACTAATTCTTAATCAGTCACAACAAAACCGTCAAACTGAGGAAATACCAAGTAAAAAATAAGGGAAAATAATAGTGTGGTTATGCAGCATTTTCACAGCAGTTCCATTTTTTAATTTATTTCCCAAAATCTGCCCTCAGGCAAAACTATCTACATGTCTGCCTTTCCCACCATAAAAGTCAGGTATCATTTCTTATTCTTGCTAATGTTTCTACAGCGCCAAGCACACTGTTTATAAACTGGGCTTACTGGCTTAGAGGAATTCTGAAGCACTTCCCAAAAAGGAATGTAGGTGATGGGAAACTTAGATGGGTCAGTGGTTAGTTTCACACTTGGCAAACCAAGAACGAGGATCAACAGGAGACAAGGCTTGTTATAGGAAGATGACAGCTTGCTTGAATCTGAAATACTTAAATAAACCATGCTGTCAATGGATGCCTTCTTTTCCACAGAAAACAAAACAAAAACAAAAACAAATCAACACTGTTTGCTGACAAAGCTGTAACAGAGATTTGTTCAGAAGTAAAAAAATACATCCTGGGCTTCCCTGGTGGCGCAGTGGTTGAGAGTCCGCCTGCCGATGCAGGGGACACGGGTTCGTGCCCCGGTCCGGGAGGATCCCACATGCTGCGGAGTGGCTGGGCCCCTGAGCCATGGCCGCTGAGCCTGCGCGTCCGGAGCCTGTGCACTGCACTGAGAGACCCCACAACAGTGAGAGGCCCGCATACCCAAAAAAAAAAAAAAAAAAAAAAAAATACATCCTTACTTCAATAGCCAGCCACACCACGGGAGCTCAGTCTTACTATGAGTCCCTTGTATTTCCCAGATCAAGTCTTTGGCTCTCGGGTAACAAAGAAACGGCACCAAACTACCAGGATTTTTTTTTTCTTACCAAATACACAGACGATATCGTTAGTTTTGAGGCCGACTGAGAACATTTTCTTTCTCTTAAAAAATAAAAACTCGTGACTTAGAGGAAGAAATATTACTCGATTTTCTAGATTTTTTAGATCAATGATTTCTCAAGAAGAGAAATTTCTACAAATACTAATAATTCAAAAGGAAAAAAATCAGGATACCAAATTTGATCAGAGACAGAATCATTTCTGAAATTTTAAAATTAAGGATCTGTCTGATTTAGCTATTAACAGTCAAATGCGTGATTTAAGAGGTATATAATACATACATGTTTTCTTATATGTGACTCAGATTAGTTCTTAAATCTTTTACCACAAAACTACTTCCATAATAGACAGACTCCATCCTGTAGTGGTTAAGAGCACAGACTCTGGGGTCAAATGGCCCGAATAGAAATCCTGGCCCCCCTATCTCTATCAGCTGTGTGACCTTGGACATATTACTTAACCTCTCCGTGCCTCGGTTTCCTCACCTGTAAAATGGGGACAATACTACTACCTCTCCCCTGGGGTTGTGGTAAGACTGAATAAGTTAATACTTGTGAAGTGCTTGGAATAGTGCCTGGCATAAAGTAAGCACTATATGGGTGCTTAAATACATAAGTAAGTGAAAACATGACTAAAGCACTGGCTCCGAGAGCCAAACGCAGTGAGCTGGGGGTTGTGAGAAGCCATTCTGTTCCCAACACACTTTTTCCTCCTGACCACTGAGATTCTAACCTACTGGGTAACAGAAAATCAAAGAGATCAGGTGCGAAGAAAAAAAGATAGCTGGGGTGAAAGTCCCTAACTCTCATTAAAAAAGAGCCAACGTTTCAATTCCCTTTGCCTAAGAGGCCAGGGAAGAAGGCAGGAAAAGAGAGCTAAAGTGAAACAACAAAAAATTATTTAGAAAACCCACTAGGAATATGAGAACAAGAGGACCACTGACTGCTGGTGCAAACTGGAGGAAGGTATTTCCCGGTATTAATACAAAGAACCTCAAATGCATCTGTGGACGTCCACGCAGTCTACACAGTCACTGAGTTTCGGATCTTGATCTTGGTTGAGTCAACCAAAGGAATGAATCTTCACCTTGGACCAAAGGTTCCACATAAAACACCTGTGCCCACCCATCAGCCTACACTCACGAGCACCTGGGCGGTGCCAAGGCCAAACTCAAGTCGAACCACTGGGTCAAGGCTTAGGCCAACTGCAGGGCCCGTCACCCGCGGTGTCCACCGTTCGCAAACATGGGTCTGCTTCATTAAATAGTGAAAACCATTACCCTAGTGTCTTCTAACTCCCTCTGGAGTTTGTCAGCTTTGGTCTTTTCAAAGAGCAGGCTCTGTTCAAGCTCCTTAATGCGGGCATGCTCCAGTTTGGTCTGCGTCTGTCAGTAAAAAGGAAGAGGAAGAAACACAACAGTGCCACCGTGACATGCCAGCACAGGAGGAGAGGGCGCGGCATGCAGGCTGAGCCGGCAGTACCTTCCGCCAGAGGATGAACAGGAAGGGTGATGGAGGAGGGATGAGGGTGGACCGAGATGAAGAGGCTGGGGGTGAGGATGAACACTATGGACAAGAGGATGAGGTGGGCAGGGGACATGGGCTAGTCTACTGAGAAAGAAAAAATGGAAAACACATGAGGCAAGGTGAAAGGTGTCAGATGCATGCAGCCAAATATGTTATATTGATAAGTGAAGTTTATCAGCACAAATTAGAATAGTTAATATTCCCCTAATCTATCATTTTCCCTCCTCCCCACAACAGCTACTTGACATTAATGTGTATGTAACTGACTCGGTGACTTAAAAAGTGAATTGACCCTCAAAATGATCATTATCACCCAAATATGGAAAAGATAAAGTCATAAGTCTCTAAGTGTTCAGTTAGTCCCTAGAGCAGATCTTTGCACTTTGGCGTACAATTTGACGTGAGCAAGGGTCAAGTATTAAACCTAACGAAGGAAATCTAGGACCTAGAGCTAAGGAAATCACACCAGTGGCCTTTTTGCTGAGATGAGTGAGAAGGGTCTGAGATTCTCAGCAACATTCCCGTATATGACAGGTGAGGAGTCACTAAAGCTCTCATTTCCTTCCAAGGGTGGACTTTCCAAAGACTGTTGCCAGAAAACAAAGTGGGGGAGGGGGGATCAGATTTAAAAGAGAAAATTCAGTAATAATTATGCTTGAGGGCCTCCATCCCTGAGGTTCAAAGCAGGAGCAAAGTTGAACTGCAACTGGTAAGGGGCTCATAATCTTGATCCTAAGACAACTCATTCTTCTCAGTTCAGAGGTAAGAAACAGTGACTCAACAGAAAGGCATGAGTTTCAACTCCATGCAAAAGGAGCCGGTAAGGTCTTCACATGTTTCAAAACCTCAGACTGCCCATCATCACTTACTTACATGGAAGCTGATGGAGGAGCCAGAGGGCGACCTCTTTCTAACAGGCTTAAGTGCATCAGAATCTTAATCAATTTGAAATAACCTAGATCAGCCTGAACGGACCTCTTTCCCCACTCACCTCTCCCATCCAAGAGGTTATCAACATAATCAACTGATAAAACCTGTTGACAGAGCTGCTCCCAGCAGCTTCTAGTTATTTTGTGGTTCCAACCCATAGATCTATCAGTCTGGACAATTAAGGGCAACAAGGAAATGACAACAAACTCTAAAGTGACAGAAAGGAGTGCAAAGCTTAAGGTGGAATGTTTTACATTATAAACATCTTTGCTCACTCCAGTGGTACTCTGGGGATTTCAGTGCATTCAAGAGGTCAGTTTGCTTGTGAACCAGGTATAAAAAAACCATCATAGAATATTTAAAAAGTAAATAAATTTTTTTTTTGTAAAAATTCTTCACCTGCTTCAGCTCTTTACATTCAAGAAAAATAATGAAATAAAATTCAAAACCTAATTGTCTGGGTAGTCCCCTTCGTCCATATGTACCTTAGACAGAGGTTGTTCAAGTTACCTGCTTTTACAAGAAAAGAATCTAATCCAGATCTACACAGTTGGGGTCACAGCCTCAAGAACAGAAATCCAAAATTAACAGGAAGAAACCAAAGGCAACAGAACCTTTCTTCCCTTGACACTGAGTTCAGTGTCCTCTGGGTGAAAGGTCACTACTTCCAGATAAAAAGCAAATACCCACTGAATGTGATCTTCTCCCCATTCCGAGATCCTCCAGGTGCCTCCTGACTGGTGAGAGTGCACACGAATGATCTGGGCTCCACAGCTGTACTTGGTCAACTACCAGCAAGGAAGCTAGTGATCCGCTTCCCTTCCACGGTATGTGGTAAAAACGCTATGCTGAACAGGACAACCCTCCCATTAAAATTATTCCTTTCTTAGAATAGGACAGAGTATCCCAAGAGGAGAGCCCTGGGGCAGGGGATTGAGAGAGAAAGCCAAGGCTCCGCGAGAAGCGCACAGGAGAGGCGGGAGGGAGTCCCATGCAGACTGGCTCCGGAGGTAGCAGGAGCCTGTTTTGGAAGCAGAGAAGAGACCCAGATCACTGAAGGAGCTTTCACAAAAAGGAGACCTTCAGAACGGAGGCTTTTTAAAAAGTTCAGTCTCGAGTTGTCTAGTTCAGCTGCCGGGAGGTGGTGGGAAGAAAAATTCTGTTTTAATCTTGTTCTCTTGTGGTGGTACCTCAAAGGAAGAAGTTTTTAGGTTTTTTTCAACTGGCATCTCAGCTGGCAGGGTACGCCGAGAAGCCGTGCTTTTGAGGCCACTCTGGTACGATCGGAATTGGGTGTTTGATCCTAAACAGAGGGAGGAAGGAAAAAAAATACACCTCCGTGCCTAGTGGCACTGCTACTAGAAAAATCTCTCTTCAAGAATAATAAATTTAAAATACACAACGTCTTCACTGAAGAATGCCTGCCTCTAGCCTCAAACTAGGGAAAACACGGCCCCAACAAACTGAAGTTTGAATTTCTCGTCAGCTGCACTGGCAGCCATTGGCCAGCAGTGGGAGCTCACACAAAAGGCAATCAGTCTGGGACTCCATTCCTTTATTTTTATGGGAATAAATTAAACTTGGGGAAACTTTCCCCCAAAATTTCTGTAACAACTTCATCTAATATGTTTTATGTTTCAGTCAGGTATCTTCTATTTTGTAATAATTCTATTAAAACTAGAAGGCATTATGAATTAAGGGAAGAAGGCCGGGCCCCATACAAAATTCTTTTCTTTCTTTTTGCTGAAATTCTTTAAAGAAACGTGTGCCTATGTGTTAAACAAATGGGTTTACAGAACTTAGTCATTACATACAATTTCTTCAGGATTCAAATGTAACTGCTTTGAAAGCCCACATGCACAGAAATATTAAGGACAATGTCTCAAGATCAGATTATGCAGTTAGTATTTGAGTATATCAATAAGCATTTTAATCTGTAATCAATCTGTGTTAACAAGGGAAATATCCACACAGTTAAGTGCCCTCTTACATTCTCAGGATCTTCAGAAATCTGGCTCTTTTGCTATCAGTAAAAAAATAAAATAATTAACAACAAAAGAGAGATTCAACTAAAGTTTCAATATGTGTTAGGGTTTCAAAATAACTGATTAATTACAAGTTTACCAGACAGACTATCCTAGCCTAGTGCTGATGTAAATATTTTAACTGCCCCTCCTCAAAACATCATAGGCTGTATTTGACATGAATTAGATGATGATATGAAACTTCTAATGAGATTTTGGGGTGTTTTTAAATGGATGAGAACAACACAAAAGTCAGCTAAAGGACTGCGACTCTACATGAAATGAGGGAGGAAGATACCCATCAAATTACTAATAATCCAATAAATTCTGGGCCTTATAAAGCTAGAACTCAGAATACGTTTCCCTTATTCTTCATTGACTGTAAAGATACATTTATTCCCAAAGAAATCAGTCTTATTTGGAAGGGCTCTTGAAATTGAAGCATGGTGTGGGCAATCAACAGACTAAAATTGCAACAGTAGCAAAAATGTGTATTCTGAGAACTGCACAGACAAGTGAAACGTCTACTAAAATATTACAGCTTAAAGTACCAAAAATCTGCAAATTTGAAAAATTTTAACTTTATATTTGTCATACATCTAGCAGTGGTTTGAAAAGCACCAAAACCATTTAATTCTGGTGTCTTATTAAAAAACTAATACGAATGACTGTTAAGAGAGAGAAACTTGATGCTAAAGGAAAATCTCTGTGAATTTAAAATACGCCATGGAATAAAGAGGTTGAAATAAAATTGTTCTTTTTCTGGTAATGACTAGAAAAAAAAAAATCAGGGCTTCCCTGGTGGCGCAGTGGTTGAGAGTCCGCCTGCCGATGCAGGGGACACGGGTTCGTGCCCCGGTCCGGGAAGATCCCACATGCCGCGGAGCAGCTGCGCTCGTGAGCCATGGCTGCTGAGCCTGCGCTCCGCAATGGGAGAGGCCACAACAGTGAGAGGCCCGCGTACAGGGAAAAAAAAAAAAAAAAAAAAATCAATTACTAGAACATACATTTATTGTCTATAGGGTTATAAAGGATTTATCCTGCTCAACTGAAAAGCAAAGCTGAGATTGTTCTGAACTATCATGATGAAATAAAAAATGTTCTTTAAAATGCCATTTCTGATCATCGGAGGAAGGTGTAGAGTCTCACATAGGACACACTGCCAGATTTATGACTTGATTAACTCCAATTCAAGGTTTTGAATTCTGAAGCATGAGAAAAGGGTAGTAAGAATTTTACTCGGCCACTGGAGTTGGGACGGCACAGTGACAGGCTCGAGGGCAGCCACAGCCCACAGGCCAGAGGCCGGGGTTCCTGCCGCCCCCCTCTGCTGCCTGTTCTGACCACAACGATTTTATCCGTATTTCTGAATACTGTACCCATAAAGGCTTTAGAGAGCTGGTGGGGTTTTACCTCAAGATCGCCCTTAGTAATTGACTCTTCTTCAACCCGGAACTGAAGGTCCTCAACCTTCCTGTGGAATAAAATCAAAACAAAACACGTAAGAAAGTAACTAAGAAACACCTCTGCCTTATCCCAAAATTATATATATATAATCAATGTCCTGATGAATGTAGCAGATGATGATGGAAAGAAATGCCTTAGAGACACAGAAAATAAAGAAATGCATCTTTAAGCCTCTAGTTTATAGGGAAACTCTAAAGTTTTATCCAGGTATGGATTCCAGAAGGGATGAGGTAGAGATGAGAAAAAGCAACTGGTTCCCCAGGTCACAGCCGCCAGAAATGGATCTAATCAAGGCAAGATCTCTTCTCCTCCTCCACCCCCTCCTCCCAGAAAAAAGAAAAAAAAAACAAAAAAAGACAAGATCAGCCTGAAAGGAAAAGGTTTGATTACCACAGAAACCGGTTTGAGAATGGAAGTCTATAATTTCTACTTTCCAATAACACAACATAGGGGAAAATGGTACAGAAAACAAATCTCTCTCTATACCACCCCACATCAGGCATTCTAGCGTGAGGTTAGCAGAGATGCTACCCATGCAGAGATCCCCAGGACAACACGAGTACCTGTTCCAAGAGTGGGAGAATAAGGCTGTGAATAATTTGGGAGAGAGGCAATCAAGGATCCTATTTCTCTGCTTCTAAAATGCACATTTCTTTTTCACATTTAAAAATCTCTGATATGGCACGTGGGTTTCAATTAATGCCATCACAAAGTCAATGAAATAGGATACTAGGAAGATCTACAAAATCTGGGTAACACCCACATTGTGAATCTTTACAAAATTGGATGTAAAAGAAGAAAAGGAGGACAAATCTACATGCAAAAAAAAAAAAATCTTTCAAATTCACTAGCATTTCTAACAAAATTAAGAATAAAAAAATTCTACTTGGTTAAGTCAGAAATACAATCATAGGTTAAAGCCCTCAAGCTTACTGGAGAGCTGGGGGGCATTTCTACTGCCCAGAAGTCAGCAGAGCAACAGCCGGTTTAAAAACAGAAGCAGGGCTTCCCTGGTGGTGCAGCGGTTGAGGGTCCACCTGCCGATGCAGGGGACGTGGGTTCGTGCCCTGGTCCGGGAAGATCCCACATGCCGCGGAGCGGCTGGGCCTGTGAGCCATGGCCGCTGAGCCTGCGCGTCCGGAGCCTGTGCTCCACAACGGGAGAGGCCACAGCAGTGAGAGGCCCGCGTATCGCAAAAAAAAAAAAAAACCGAAGCAAGTGGTACAGATGCCCTGGCCTTCATAAGGGCCTGTCACTATGTCTCGTTCACTCGTAGCCATTTTTAGGATGCAAGGAGAACTTTCTGTGTATAGTGCTTCTCTCTCCAGTGGGACAGCCATTTCCCTAGTAAGGCACTGTTACTATCCCCCTGTATCCCCCAGCACAGTAGTGCTCGTGACCATCCTAAAGAGCCCTGCATTACATCGCTGCGATCAGAAATGACAGGAGATGGCATTAAGTGCAACCGAGGACAAACAACGTCCCATAGCCCAGAGACAGTCAAATCGTTTCCACCCAGACACTTTTCCCAGAGATCTTGTTCGCTAATGGTCTCAAAAGACCTTTTATAAGAATCAAACTTGCTTTCTCTGTCTCACACAGTTTAGCACCTGATTTCATCCTGACCTGGATAATTCTCTAATTGAGAGTTTTGTTTTCCTATAAAGGTAATGAGTTCCTGAGGTCAGGGCCCCTCTGTCACCCCCCAGACACAATACGATTTCATTAGATATGCAGAAGGCGTTTCATAAATACCAGGTAACTGGGCCTAGAAAATCCTTTTTCCAGGAGTGGCTCTAGGTAGAAGCTGGGTTTGAATTAACTGACTCAGGCCATCCTCTAGAGGATGTTTGGCACACAGCAGGTGCTCAATAAATAGTTGTTAAATTAACCAGGGCACATTTAGCTGGTTCCAAACTTCTCAAAAAAGTCAAATCAAAGCAAACCCTCCTCACACAGCACGAGGAGTTCAATCTCCACTGAACACAGAGAGAGTCCTTTGGTTCTAAGGGTTTGACACCAACAAGGCTGTTGATGGGGGAGTTCTCCCGAAGGCTGTTTAAAAGGAGAACAGTTCAGGATCACCTTCTCTCCTCTTCAAGTTGGTTGAGAAGCTCCACCTTCTCCCTGTCAGCAGCTTCCACCATTGCTCGCAGCTGGTCCATCTTGGCCTCCAATTCCAGGACATGCTGGGGAAGGCAAGGGTGTCGGTGAGTGGCCTCCTTCTGACCCAGATGCATGCCCAGGGATGCCTCCAAAGAGCTACGGCTAAATGGTACCATTGTGGGTCGGCATTACTCAAAAAACCTTTTCGCATTAAAATGCTTTCTATGATCTCTTATGATAGGTTATTCTCGGCAGCACTCCTGGGAGCTAGATGATGAAAAACCACACCATTAAAGAAATAAGGGGGCAATGTTAAAACAACGCTCATCTTTTTTGAGCTGAAACTCGTACAAAGCATAATGTACAAAACAGGAGCCGTCGCCACTGGTAAGGTCCTAGTACACACGCTCACCTGACACAGACAGGCCAAGAGACCTGGACGTAAAGACCAAAAGAGTGCAACAGACTCGAGAAGAACAGAACTTCATCTTTATGATGATGCAAACTGGTACCCCAGGGCACAGCTTTCAAACAAGCCCAGCAAAGACATCTATGCTCCTTTCCAGTGCGCTCGAGACCAGCTCCCCGGCTCCAAGCACCAAGTACACTGTTCAACCTCCTCCCTCAATTTAGAAACCATCACAGTCTCTGCAACAAGATCAGCTTAGAACCTGTCACCATCTCTGCAACAAGGTCAGTGCCAGACTTCACCTGGTCGTGTCCGTCCCGGGCCAGAGCTAGCTCCTGCTCTATCTCCCCCACGTGGCTCGTGGCCTTGGCCACCTCCGCCCTCTCTAGATCCCGTTCAGCCAGCAGCTGCTCAATGTGCTGCTGCTTCTCCTTCAGGGCCTCCTGGAGGGCAGTGGTGCCGGAGATCTTCCTGGCGTAACGGGAGGAGGTTTCGGTCAACTGCAAAGGAAAGTTAAAGAAGTGAAGGGCGATGATGCTATCAGGGATGCAAGGAGGGAGCGATGCATGCAGGCAGGTGTCTCCTCAGCAAAGCAAAAAGCACTGCCCCAGCTCGCAGGCTTGCCGAGGCTTAGGAAAGGCTTTTCATCGAGGAAACAAGACAGCGTGTGCCTCCTGTCTGCCAATTTCACAAAGAACCCAGCAATGTAAAGAAGCCATGGAACAACCGGGAAGATGTTTAGAAGAAGTGGCTCAAAAGCAAAGGTGCCCTGAGCTGTGCTGACGGGGCCGGGTAGGAATCTAAAAAATTCCTCAGAACCCAGGTACCAAGCTTCTCTAGACTCCGTTTCGGCCTGAGCTTCATGAATAGTTATCTTCTTGTTATGACAGTCTGGCCAATCTTTTGATCCTTAGAGTTTGGGATTAGACCTGTTTTTCAACTTCTTAAGCTTCTAAATACCATTACGTGACCAAGAGGTCACGCTTGGAGTCACAAACCTTCTTTCAATTGATTACGTAGCTGGATCTCTGTCAGGATTTTCTTCATCTTTCTTTCAAGATGAAAGGCAGAGGTGATTTCACCCAGGAATCCAGCCATGAGGACCTGAATCCCAGTCACCAGAAAGACTTATAAAGACACAAGATTAAAAGGAAACCTGTGCGTGCCTTCAAAAGCACGTGTGAGTGGGTGAATGAGAGTGCAAGTACACGTGAGAGAAAGGAGGAAGAAGGGCGTGGGAGAGAAAGGGGGGAGAAAAACCTGTGGAGAAAGAGAAGCAGGGGAAGGAAGGAGGGAGAAAAAATGGGGACTGGAGAGGGAACGGGGGGGGGAACAAGAGGGGAGGGGGGAAGAGTGGTGGGCTGAGGCGTGGAGAAAACGTGTTTCAGCGCTGTCACCCGTTCATCTTTGCTGCTTCACACACCCGATACCTCCTCAAGATGGCTAATCGTCATGTAAAAACACAGAGGACGTAACCTTCCATTAAATGTGCATAGGTAATGTGGGCAAGCTGAGTAACACTCTTCCAAGCTGGGCTCCGGGGGCTGGGAGGTGGTCCAGAAGAGGCCACATCCCTTGGTGAGCGTCTGTCCACGGCCATTTACTTGGCAATCACTGGCTCCGGGTCGACGCCGCTCGACTTCACCCTCTGCAGTCAAAGCCTCGCTTGCTGCTTGAAGGCTCTCCTCGTCCTCCGTCTAGCTGAGCCCCGGGCCAGGACGCAGACTGACAGTGAGGACCTGCCGTCAGTTCAGAGTTAGGCAGTTTGACAGCTATGAGAGTAAAGTACACCCAAACTGTCCTTCGCTGTTTCTATTTAGTGAAATTTCTTGAATTACTTACGTATATGGGGCGGCGGGGAATTCCTAGTCTCTCTTTGAACCATCTGACCTTGATCTTCCAATTTTACTATGTGGTTATACTTTCTCGTACTAACGTTTCTTCCGGAATACACTAAATCTGAGGTTCCCAAACCCCACGCAGAGGTACACCCCAGGGTACTGCAGCAAACTCACAGGGAAACACAAGGAAACAGCGACACCCGTTGGATACCATGCAAACTGCTAGCTGGAGGGGATTCAGTTTCAACCTTGGATTGTACTACATTCCTTTCCATAACGTCATGTCTTTCCGAAGCCGGGTTTTGGCTACTGCCAGACCAAAAGCAAGTACTGTGCAAAAACCAATGTGGCACAGGAAGTGAGGGTGGCGGTGTCCAGGAAGAGTCCAAGGTCTGACAGGATATGCAGTGCCCAAGAAGAGCGTGCAACCTAATACTAGTTCACTGTGGTTATTCAAGAATGAATTAAAAATATTCTTTTTCCTTTCAATTAATGTGAACCTTTTTTTTTTGAAGAGCTATTAAATTGTTAGGACATAAATATTAAGTTGTTTGGACCTAACTACTTAATAAACAGAACTGTTAGCTATTTCTTTAGGCCTACGGGCACTGTGAAAAAATAACTGAGACTAAAGGTTCTGTGGAACCAGAAAGGCTGGGCACCTCTGTACTCAATTCTTTCAGAAGATCGCTGTGCATTAAGGAATGTCCCCACTTTATATATACATATATATATATATATACACACAAGGGATCACGTTGTTGAGGTGCATTTTTAAGAAGTCACGCTTTCAATTACTCTGTATTTTTGGTATATTCTTTTATGGTGATTTTTGGTTTAGAAACTATAGCCACTCTATATAAAGAGGTACAGAAAACAAGCTGTTTTACAAGGCAAGGAGACTCAGTTCTCTTTTGCTAGTTTTCTTCAAAAGAAAATGAGGTGAACTAAGGAATCAGAACTGTTCTAAAAAGTAAGAGGACCGGTTACGGGAGCAGCGGGGGCGCTTGGGCATCTCCAAAGAAACAGACACTTAATTACAACGTAGTAAAAATTACACAAGAAATAATTCCTAATCCAGGGTAGATACTTTCACGGAATTGTTCCTGGATTAGTAAACTCGATTTCCACTTTAGAGTTTGCTGACCCACTCTGAACAAGGCTTCATCCAAACAGAGGGGTTTCTTCATCCATTTCACTCAAACATTCAAAAAGTTCTTGACAAGCTTTTCTCATAAGTCCATTTGTAATTTTTCTGTTGAAGATGCAGACTTTTATATGCAAAATGACATAGTCCAAGCAGGTATTTATTTTACTTGAACATAAGAGGAACAAAGTCCAGAGAAGCATAACCCCTACTTTAAAGAAAGACGCTTCCGCTGTTGCCTTCCCTGCCCAAGGTCAATGGAGAGAAGGCAAAATGAGATCAAGGGCCAACCGTTGCCTTCCCTGCCCAAGGTCAATGGAGAGAAGGCAAAACGAGATCAAGGGCCAGCAGCCTTACTGCCCGATCATGACACTTCACATTCTAACTCCTGTCTGTCGTTCATTGTCATAAAGCAGAGATCCTGAATTCAGTCTGGGGTACAACCTCATACTGCCACTTCAAATTTAAACAGTGTTTGCCTCACTTCCAGTGAATAAACTAAAGGGTGGGGGGTGGGAGGGAGCAAAGCCAAAAAGTCATTGCTTTGACGCTAAAAAAAAAAAGCATGACATTAACAAACAGAATGAGATGCTGCCTATTTTGATTCTGATGATTTTCTCTTGCTGATCTAAATGGGAAAGAGAGGGAGAAAGTAAGAGGGAGTGGGGGAAGGGGGAGATGGAGACAAAACAAAACATGGCTTTTCCTAGCATCCTTTCAAGTTCCCTAAGTTCCCCTCTGCATCCTCTGGCCTGAGTCAGGAACGCTCCACACACCAACTGCTTTCAGCGGGTTAGACTGTATGAACATAACACTAAAATTCTAAGAACATGCCTTTTCTCAAACGACTGTAGTTCCTAAAATTGTTTGATGTCAAAGAGAAAGAGACCCAGGTCCTTGAGGAAAAGGATCCCTCCAATTCTCCTGTCCTTCTGATGCCAAAATAATTTCAGAATACTCAATCATCCCATATGTTAGACTAAGTAGTAGTTACTATAGATTCACCAAGAACTGTTATATCTTAAAGTCTAAGGAACCTGAAAAGGGCTGTTAAAAAAATTCTTTATTTCAAACTTGTATTCTTGCTAGAGGTTTTTGTTTTGTTGCAAAATTTGTAAGGACATTCACAAGCTACAGAGAACATTTAGTACAAGGGCAAGAGAAGACTTAACATCTCCTAAAGCAAAGCAGGCACACTGACGGGGTGGGGTTGGGGGGCACTTACAGTGCCTGGGACGCAGAAACACGCAGCAGGAGGCTTACCAATCCTGTCCGACTGGGCTTGCTGCTTACAGAGGAGGCCACAGAGCTCATGGAGCTGAGAGAAGAGGCAGAAGGGCTGCGCGTCAGGCTGGCGGGTGTGGTCGCCATCACCCGCCTCACGGCAGCGGCCTTGGCTTTGGCTGGTGTGGTGGAAGGGAAGCCGATCTTGGTCACTTTGTGGACAGGAGCAAACAGGCCATATTTGGGTTGACACTGAAAATACCTTTAGGGGACAACAACAGGAATAGTAACAAGAAGCAAGTTAATTACAAGAAATACAACTATAACCAAAAAGCTCTCCTGACTCGTAACTCGTAACTCGTGACTGGTTTGCTGTGAATTTTACCAACCAGCTGGGGTGGTGCACCAGCCCGTGGCACTCACTGGTGTGCAAGCTAATAAATAACCATAATAATAGTTTTTTTTTAATTTATTATTTTTAAAAATTATTTATTTTTGGCTGCAGTGGATCTTCGTTGATGCGTGCAGGCTTTCTCTAGTTGCGGTGACCAGGGGCTACTTTTCGTTGCAGTGCGCGGGCTTCTCATTGTGGTGTCTTCGCTTGTTGCGGAGCAAGGGGCTCTAGGCACGTGGGCTTCAGTAGTTGCGGCACACGGGCTCAGTAGTTGTGGCTCACAGGCTCTAGAGTGCAGGCTCAGTAGCTGTGGCGCACGGGCTTAGTTGCTCCGCAGCATGTGGGATCTTCCCAGACCGGGGCTCGAACCTGTGTCCCCCCCATTGGCAGGCGGATTCTTAACCACTGCACCACCAGGGAAGCCCCACAATAATGTTTTAGAAAACACACTAGGAAATAACAGTATGATACACAGAGATGGAATCACTCATCTGTTACTAAGATTTAACGCACAGGGAAGGTATTTCTACTATCTGATAAACACACAGCAGAGGAGTGATCCCACTTAATAAAACCTTGCCAAACAAAGGGCAAGAGAAATCAAACAAGCACCTAATTCTGGCAGATTCACTCAAGTAAAGGTGGAGTAGTATCAACTGGTACTGACACTTGGAGATCTCACGACTCCAGCGAATTATAACAACTTAATATGAAGGATATCAATGATATGGCTTCATAATCGTTGCAGCACCAAGAGATTTTTTTAATCTCCTCGAGGCATTACTATTGCATTTGGTACATAAGACCTATACGCTTATAATCAGTCTGTAAACATTTTATAAGTAAAATGTTAACTACAACACTTTATACTACTAACAATAATGCATCAGAGACCACAACTGTGCCCAAGGCCTTCAAAGCATCTGAAGTGTGGGAAACGCCTCTTGCATTCATCTGCATGACTTAACTCCCACCCTATCCCTGTGAGGTGAGAGCGGGGTTATCCTCACAGTGGAATAGGTGTGCTTGCCGTCAGTCCTCTTGCCACAGGATGGAATCCTTGTCACCAGATATAAAGACACATTTTGCGTTCTCGTCCTAACAAAAGCAGCTTCCTTCTCCTCACTCCCCCTACCCTCCAACGCCCAGAAACTCATTCAGACGTTGACTGCTATCAAAGGGAGAACAGCCAAAAGGATGATATAGTATTTCCTTTCTATTTTGAAAAATAAAATGAACACACTATAGATGATACTATAATTGTAGAAACATGTCACTACGCACTTGTCTAAATCCACAGAATGTATACCAAGAATAAACTGTAATATAAACTACAGACTTTGGGGGATAATGATGTGTCAATATAGGTTCACCAGCTGTCATAAATGGACCACTTGGGTGCAGGATGTTGATAATGGGGGAGGCTGTGCATGTGTGGGGCAGGGGGTAGAGGAGGGATATCTCTGTACCTCTCTCAATTCTGCTGTGAACCTAAAACTGCTCTAAAAAAAAAAAAAGCCTTAAAAATAAACAGATAGGGCTTCCCTGGTGGTGCAGTGGCTAAGGATCCACTAGGACAGCCCACGCACAGCAACGAAGACCTAACACAGCCAAAAATAAATAAAATTAATAAATTTTTAAAATAAAATAAATAGTTAGACAAATAAACCAAATACTTGCTCAGAATCTACTCAGACGCACTGCACATATTACTAAAATAGACAGTCAAAAGAAAGACTCTGATTCTAGCGGGGGGAAAAACCTGTAGATGAGTCTTAGGAAATAAAAGTGCAGCTCTTCAAAACACTCACGTCCATTTTATTATACACGGTTGGTGGGATCGGCTTGAGCACCTTTACATGCAAGAGGGAGACGAGATTCCAACTGCAAACAAACCTTGTTCCAGCGACAGCCCCATCATTCTTCCCAAGAGGCTCATCCAACTCCACACCACACCACTCCCCCTTGGCGAAGTCTGTCTCCCCAAGAAACCGGACGACGCCAGCCTTCGTGCCACCAACCTGGAAGAAGAGAACGTTAAAAGGAAGAGATGAGCGTAATTACAATTTCACAGCTTAATCCTTTGCAGCTGCAGCCAATACTGTGTTCCATCATTTCTCCAAGCAGCTCTTCTCTTAACCTCCTCTCCAACTCTTCAAAGAGTTCTCTCCAAAGGTTAGCAAAGTTCACCTGGGTGACTTCAGTCGCCAGAGTGATCCGATACCTGATATAGTCCAATAATGAAATCGCCTAGGTGATGTGCAGTCATCAACATTTAGTCCAATTAAAAAAATACCTTATTACTCCGGAGGGAGGTTTCTGCTTCAAAATAAATATTTGCTACAAAAATAAAACCCCTACGTCCTTAAAGAAAAACAAAATTCATGCACAATCCACTGTAACAATTGCTGTGTTTATGTTCCCAAACGTCCTTTACATCATTATCCAGGTAAAGCAATAACACGTACATGTTAAAGACAAATATTCACACATCCACACACATGAAATGTAAATTCTTTAAAATTTTTTTTTTTTTTTTTTTTTTTTAGGTACGCGGGTCTCTCACTGTTGTGGCCTCTCCCGCTGCGGAGCACAGGCTCCGGACGCACAGGCTCAGCGGCCATGGCTCACGGGCCCGGCCGCTCCACGGCATGTGGGATCTTCCCGGACCGGGGCACGAACCCGCATCCCCTGCATCGGCAGGCGGACTCCCAACCACTGCGCCACCAGGGAAGTCCTCTTTAAAATATTTTAAATATTGATATTTTCCACTGTGAGGCTCTCCATTTCTTCACAACTATTAAAATGACTGTTCTTCACATTTTACGTGAGCTGCTCAAAGCTGTGAATCTTTTTAAATGTCTTTGTCCCAGCTGTTGTTTGACATTAACATGCAAACATTAATTATTTCCAAAATTATCCCATCAGCATTTATTATTTCTCCCTTTGCCATTATTTTTCTATTTCAAATACTCATTTTATCATAGTCTCTCTCACATGCACATAAGAACAGATCTGAGTCTTTTTACAGTTTCAGAAGTTCAGTATCTGTGCTACTGCCGTGGCATTTTGATTACTGCTACTTCACAACCTGCATGATATTTCCTGGGGCTGGCTTTCCCTTATTACTATTATTCTTCAGAATACTGATTTTCTTACTTTTAGCTAAGCTTCTTTTTTCTTTTTTTAAAATTTTTTGGCTGAGCCTCAGGGCGCGCGGGGTCTTAGTTCCCCAACCAGGGCTCGAACCTGGGCCCCAGCGGTGAAAGCACAGAGTCCTAACCACTGGACCACCAGGGAATTCCCTCTTTTTCCTTAATTAAAAAAAATTCCCCAATTATACAAGAGGCGAGTCACCGCAGGCAATTAAGAACATTATGAACAAAAAATAAATGTTATTCCTGTAATCTCAACACCCAGGGACACTCACTGCTGACATTTTGGTCCATTTTCCCTGCTATTTTATGGCAGCTGTTTAGTATCCACAGTACAGATGTATCACAATATGTACTTTACTCATTTTTCGTTTGGGATGTTCACCTTTTTCTTACTGATTAAAAAGGTAACTCTTTATAACGAATGAATTCTTTTTTTTTTTTTTTTTTTTGCGGTACGCGGGCCTCTCACTGTTGTGGCCTCTCCCGTTGTGGAGCACAGGCTCCGGATGCGCAGGCTCGGCGGCCATGGCTCACAGGCCCAGCCGCTCCGCGGCATGTGGGATTTTCCCGGACCGGGGCACAAACCCACGTCCCCTGCATCGGCAGGCGGACTCTCAACCACCGCGCCACCAGGGAAGCCCATGAATTAATTCGTGAATAGCCAATGCATTCTCATGGTTCAAAAACTTTTAAATATATGAATCCAGGGAAAAGCCTCTCTTACTAAATTCGTGTCCCTAACTATCCCACCCTCCCCATCACAGGTAGCCACTGCTATTGATGTAGAGTGTATCTTCCTCCCAGCATTTCTTTATGCATATAAAAGCAAATGTTGGGGCTTCCCTGGTGGTGCAGTGGTTAAGAATCCGCCTGCCCATGCAGGGGACACAGGTTCGAGCCCTGGTCCGGGAAGATCCCACGTGCCGCGGAGCAACTAAGCCTGTGCGCCACAACTACTGAGCCTGCACTCTAGAGCCTGTGAGCCACAACTACTGAGCCTGTGTGCCACAACTACTGTGCCTGCACTCTAGAGCCCATGAGCCACAACTACCGAGCCCACGTGCCACAACTACTGAGCCCGCACACCTAGAGCCCGTGCTCCGCAACAAGAGAAGCCACCACAATGAGAAGCCCGCGCACTGCAATGAAGAGTAGCCCCCGCTCGCCGCAACTAGAGGAAGTCCACGTGCAGCAACGAAGACCCAACACAGCCAAAAATAAATAATTTCTTTTTAAAAAGGAAATGTTAATTCATGTTTTTACTCCTCCCTTTCATTTTTACATACAAAAAATGAGCTGTCTTGCACCTGTACTACATGAGCTGCCCTGCACCTCGCTTTATTCCACATCAAGACACAGAGAACGTCCTCCGTGTGTTTACAATCGCACGTCATTCCACTATACGGATTCACTCCAGTTTATTAAATCAGCCCCCACTGGGAGACATTTAGGTTATGTAGGTTTACTGATTTAATAAATTTAAAAATCATTTTGGTTAATTAAAAAAAAAGTCCAATGGGATTGTGTTAAATGTAGACTTACCTTGGGAAGGTAACTTATTTTATCGATCTTCACAAGGAACCAGCTTTTAAGTTTTTCCTTTTTGTTTTTAATGTTCTCTATTTTATTTAATTCACTTTTTATCTCACTATTTCCTTTTTTCCCACTTCCTTGTTGTCTATTACTCTTTCCTTCCTAACTTCTTAAGACCAATACTAATTTGCTTTTTAATACCAAAGCTATTTTGTTCTAATTTTTCTCTGAATATAGTTTCCTATGAGTTTGGGATGATACACATTTTTTTCCAGCTCTATTTAAGCTTTTTTTTTTTTTTTTTTTTTTGCAGTACGCGGGCCTCTCACTGTTGTGGCCTCTCCCGTTGCGGAGCACAGGCTCCAGACACGCAGGCTCAGTAGCCATGGCTCACGGGCCCAGCCACTCCGTGGCATGTGGGATCTTCCCGGACCGGGGCACGAGCCTGTGTCCCCTGCATCGGCAGGCGGACTCTCAACCACTGCACCACCAGGGAAGCCCCTCTATTTAAGCTTTGTTGAAAATGGAAAATGTTAAAGTCTCAAAGCTATATACTTTTTCTCTGAAAGACAAACTCTTTGTGAAACTGATTTAAGGAACCAAAGCAGTTACAGTTTAAGGTACTCTAGGCAGGAGAGCATGTGAAGGGTGACAGAGGGCAGGCAGTCCCCGGACAGTTCAGAAACATCCTGGTATCATGACAGGTGTCACTGAGGAAAGATGGAGTTGGAGGCTGGAGAAAACTCCACGCAGGAACCGTTGTGTCCAGCACCACAATCCACAGTGCACAGCAGGAGACACTCAACAAACATTTGCTGAAGAAATGAAAGGTGACCTTCTCCGTAGGGAACTACACAGAAAAGGCCATTTTTCCATGTAAACCAACAAAAGGAAAAAGATATCCAGTGGCTGAGGCTGAATTTGATGGCTCAGAAGAGAGCAAAGGAAGAAATATGCTAACACAGACTAAGTAAGCATGGGCTCCAAGTTGAACAAATTCAAATGCCAGCTCTGTCTAGGAAATAGTCAAGTTGCTTAGTTTCTAAATCTTAGTTTCGGAACTTCCCTGGTGGTCCAATGGTTAAGAATCTGCCTTTCAATGCAGGGGACGCAGGTTCGATCCCTGGTCGGCGAATTAAGATCCCACATGCCGCGGGGCAACTAAGCCTGCGTGCCACAACTAGAAAGAAGCCCTTGCGCCACAACAAAGAGTCTACGTGCTGCAGCTAAGATCCAATGCAGCCATAAATAAATCAATCAATCTTAGCTTCCTCATAAGTACAATGGTGATAATTACAGGATTGCTGTGAAGATTAAATAAAATAATCCACATAAAACTGTTTAGTCAGTGTCTGACAGATAGTGTGAGAGTCTGCTATATGTTAGCAGCCAGTGTGTCCATGCTAAGGAAAGTACTAGTTCTAGATCTGGCAAATGGGACTTTTTAGCACTCTTATTGGTAACCATGGAATGTATGAATAGTAACCTATATAAAATTGGCCTCTGTTTTCTCTGTCCTCTTACACACCTTTCAGAGCAGCAGACTAACCAGCATCACATGAGCAGAACACAGCACATTAGCTAAAGATGATGCAATCTTTCCAGATAATCTGTTGAATTCTTTGGGGGTGAGTCTAAGTTACTGTCATGACAACTGTTTTTCCAAGAGGCGTCTAACAGGCTGTGGGCAGTAAATTCTCCAAACAAACCGTGGCTTCACTCAGATCAGAAGCTTTATAACAAATTACCACAAACAGATCAGCGACTTTTTCTCTAAATGCAGGTAACAGAACATACATCTACCCCCCCCCAAAAAAAAAAGCCATAAAGTTTGTTTCAAATGGATGACTACTAGTTCCTAGCATGGGCAGTTTCTTATACTTTTTCTCTCACCTAACTTGAAATTCTTGACTCATATAACATAATATGCTTTCCTTTCCCCTGTGAAAGATCCTTAGTAATTATTCAAAATATCTTTAACACAGACAGAAAGTCACATCCAAAATCACTCACTTTTCTACTTAATCATTTTACAGTCAAATTTTTTTCTAAGCATTTAAACACGGTTTTATAAAGTTAAGTTTTACTTCTCACGTGTTCCAGAGAACCCAGAGTATTATAGCATGTGCACTTACATTAAGTATAAGCCACAATTTTCAAATCTATGTTTTAGGGGCAGATAACAGGATTTTAAAAAAATATTTATCTATTTATTATTCATTTGGTTGCACTGGGTCTTAGTTGTGGCAGGGGGGCTCTTTACTTGTGGCAAGTGGGCTCCTTGGTTGCAGTTCGCTGGCTTCTTAGCTGTGGCATGGGAACTCTTAGTAGCGGCATGCATATGGGATCTAGTTCCCTGACCAGGGATCGAACCCAGGCCCCCTGCATTGGGAGCACGGAGTCTTAACCACTACACCACCAGGGAAGTCCCAGATATCAAGATTATTAAAGATAAATTTTACAACATTGAAACAAAAAACAAAAAAGTGGATCCCTACGGCAAACACAAGTAACTACCATTCATTCTCTTTACTTTCAGAATATATACGTATAACTCATAACACTGTGGTCAACCTAAGTCAAAATTAGAAGTCACTTGCTGGAGACCAAATTAATTTAAATTAGAAACTCAGCTAAAGGAAAACCTAGCTGTGGTCAGGCTTTAGCAAATCTCAGGTTTTTCAGCTCTCATTCATTCATTCAATATATATTTCCTGAGTGCTTGGGCCCTGAGGATACAAATATAAACAGAATACAGTGTTGGTCACTGACAGAAAAATTCAAGCAAATATTTCTAGTGAAAAGTGATAAGCACTTTAAGAGATGCTGTGGGAACAGAGACAAACACCCTTCTTGTAAACTCTTTTGAAAAATAAGAACACTGATAAATTCTCCTGGGGACTTCCCTGGTGGTCCAATGGCTAAGGCTTCATGCTCCCAATGCAGGGGGCCCGGGTTCCATCCTTGGTCAGGGAACTAGATCCCACATGTCACAACTAAGAGCCCGTGTGCCACAACTAAGGACTCCACGTGCTACAACTAAAAAAGATCCTGTGTGCTGCAACTAAGACCTGGCGCAGCCAAATAGATAAATAAATAAATATTTAAAAAGAAAACATTCTGCTGGGCTGATGAATGGGTCCACAAACAGGAAACAGGAAACCTTTCATCCTCTCTCAACTCTCCCATCTATTCATCAAATCTCAAACAAGCCATTTAACCTCACCGTGCCTCAATTTATAAAGCTATAAAATGTCCAGTGGGTGGTAATGAGGGACTGTTCCACAGGGATTTCGTGAGCAACTGAATTTCCTGAGGTGGCTTCTTATCTGCCATATTGTAGGTTAAGCAGCTTAATTTAAAAAGGTAACTATAGCTAATTGGTATTTACCCATACAGATTTAGCCCTGACTTAAAACTTAATCACCTGTGAGATGATGACGTCCATATTTCGTATTACCTCAACTAGAGAGCAATCCAGCTTAGGGCAGCTCCACTGGGCAACTCCTGCAAGAAAGGTAAGATTCGCCTAGCCCGGTTTTTATCCACTGTTCCTAATTGCATCTCTTGTCATACTTTACAATGTTACTCCTCCCCTTTAAGGGTATAATGTGACAACAGTATTTAAAACCCTTTGATTCTTTTGACAATATTTTATGAACACCTACTGTGTGCCAGGCACTGTTCTAAGTGCTTGGGAAAAGACAGTGAATGAGACAGAAAGCTTCCAGACTCTCATGGAGCCTAAATTCTGGTCAGAGGGAGATGGGCAATGAACAAATAAATAAATGAAAAGATCATTTTAAATACATAGAGGGGGACTTCCCTGGTGGCGCAGTGGTTAAGAATGTTAAGTGGTTAAGAACCTGGACACAGGTTCGAGCCCTAGTCCGGGAAGATCCCACATGCTGTGGAGCAACTAAGCCCGTGAGCCACAACTACTGAGCCTGTACACCACATCTACTGAAGCCTGTGTGCCTAGAGCCTGTGCTCTGCAACAAGAGAAGCCACCACATGAGAAGCCCACGCACCGCAACAAAGAGTAGCCCCCGCCTGCAGCAATGAAGAGCCAACGCAGCCAACAATTAATTAATTAAACTGTTGCTATTAAAACAAAAGACCTGACACAGCCATAAAAGAAAAATAAATAATAAATGAATCTTTAAAAAAATCCATTTGTAACTGTTTAAACATTTAATAGGAACCAAAAAAAAAAAAACCCTACTATCCCTGAGGCTGATAAAAGAGCAGAATATTTAGTTGCCAGAGTCACACTCTCTTAAGGCACTGAGATCAAAAAGTACCCCACTTGACCACAATGGTATTAGCCAAGTTTGCTTTTCTAATCTATGTGTGTCAGAAGCTACAAAGAGGCTCAGCCTCAGATATTTTTGTAAGTATGCTTAAAGAATTCACAGACGCAGTATTAAAAGTTAGAAGATGTGATCTAGCAACAGGCATTTCAACATTAGACTCTGGCCCGGGCAGTGGTCCAACTTTCCTCTCTTCAAGTCCCAAAGCTAGACAGCATAAGGTGCCTCCTCAACCCAGAAACTCCCAAGCCCCAAGAGCCTACACAGAGTCCTCAAGGCAGAGGTACCAGCTTTGACATGTTTGGCGTAAAGATACCGGCTTAGGTTTGCAAAGAGAACCTAATTTCACACCGACCAGCCAGTGCCCAGGTACTGAGCCCCATAGAAAACCCCCAGCACTGTGAAAACAGCACTGGTGTAGGCAGACAGGGCGCCACCGCACAGGAGAACAGCGTGATGAGATCCACGCGTCAGGCGTATCACTCTGTAATTGTGTGAAGACCAGAACCGAGGAGAGACGGGGCTAGCAGCATGGACAGCGGTCTGGGGGTCCAGGTGAAGAGGATGATGGCTTAATGCAAGGCAGCGCAGGACAATGGGGCCGCAGAGAGGAGGACGGATAGTAAAACCAAAGACATGAAATCCAGCGGGCAGGTGGATGAGTTTATGCATTCCCAAGCCTCAAAAGTGAAAATGGCAAAAGCACACGAATCCTACCCTCTCACAGCTGAAAGCAACGAGCAGGAAGAGGAGCCCCGCTATCAACTATGAACTAAGAAGCGGCTCTCCTGCGCCCGGCTGTGCACAGAGAGGAGGAAGCTGCCGAATCTAGCTTCTCATCAACAGTGTGATTCTCTGCGCTCCTTCCCAGACAACCCTACAAGGCTGTGCTAAGATTTAAGGCTTATGGAAATTGAAAATGGGGAAAAAAAAAGGAAAACTAAAATCAGAAAAAATGATTCAAATCTGCAGCAATCCTCACTGCAAAGGAATTAGGCTAAGACTGTGGTGCTGGAAAAGATCTCAACATTCAGCCAAGGTGTCCAGAAAGAGTTAACATAATGTGAACATCTGGAGTCTTCTCAACCTTGGGCCATACAAAATAACAGATCCTTCTACTAACAGCTACTGTATCAGCAATCAAGGGAAGGAGAGGTCACTGTGTAAAGAACAGCTTCCCTAGAGCTCAGACGCCCCACCCAAAAAGAGCCCAAGACCCCCCCAGGTAGATGATGAACAAACGCCCAATATAAGTGCAATATCACAACGAGACTTGTAGATTTGGGGGTTATAAGTCACTGGTAAGAAGACTGAGAAAAACAGAAGAAATCAAATTATTACAAAGGGCACATTGGTACACACTTTGTGGGAACATAAAATGCTAACGGCTTTTTGGACTGTACTTTGACAATATTTATTATGATTTAAAATATTTATGTATTTTTTGACT
Organism: Tursiops truncatus; assembly: GCF_011762595.2. NCBI lineage: Eukaryota > Metazoa > Chordata > Mammalia > Artiodactyla > Delphinidae > Tursiops > Tursiops truncatus. The sequence goes on along the minus strand of NC_047046.1, from coordinate 7,268,875 downwards.
CAGAAATTTCATTTCTAGGGAGCAATCTAAATGTCTATGATTAAATTAGGTGCCCCAAACAGTGTGATATCAAACAGCAGCTTATTATTTTAAATGAAGAGTTGTATTTATTTACTAGCATAGAAATGCCCCCAATCTAGCAAAGTATACTGTAAAATGGTGTGTATATAATATGACCCCACTATATGTGTGTTTTAAATTTACATGTTATAATAAGTCTCACAAATGCTGAACAAATGAAGACACACAGAAAAGTACATACTAAATGAACTGTAGTTATTTAGACTCAAACACAAGCAAAATAACTTATAAATAAGATTTTTTTTTAAATCTCAGGAAGATGTTTTTCCCTTTCACAGTATCCAAAAGACCTACAGATTTACACTATAGGATTCTTATATAAGTTTAAGAGCCCTGCGAGCAGCTCGTAGAAAGATAAAGCTTGTCACTTTAGAAACAAAAGCGTAAAAAGTCTCCTTCTCATACTTGGTCATGAGCTAAGAATTCAGCATAGAACATACAGTACCGGACATGGAGACAACCATCCTGAAACAGAACGGCTGGAAGTCAGTCAAGTTCTCGAGAACCTGACATCACATCCCTGAAATAGTGCCTACACCCGAAAATGCAGCAAGACCATCTCCAAAACATTCCGAGTAATTGGTCATCCCAGGGATTCCCAGTCTGGAAAGAGGTGAGTCTGAGAGTCAGCTGGACCGCAGCATCAGCCCAAAGCAGCTCATGCCACAAGACAGATGAAAGCAATCTTCAACTAAGGAGATCTGTGGAATATTCGTGAGGACAAATGGGAAAACAGAGGGGCCAGAGGGAGATGGGAAGGAGGCAGATGGGTTTGTTACAAGCAGCTCCAACTGACCCAGCTCATCTACCCCACTGAGGCCCACCAGCATGGAGGGGGGCAAGGACAGGCTTCCCCAGGCCCGGACTGCCTCCCCCAAGATGGGAGTGCCCAATACAGTCATAGCTCAGGAGCTCCCACCTGGATCTTCAAGAGGTCATTGGGCTAAACCTCACACCTGATGCAGAAATCCCCTTTCCTGCTCTTCCCGCGATGAGAGCAAGAACTGGAGAGAGCTGTGTGGAGAAGGCAGCCTCCACTCCTGCCCTCTCTGCGCTCGTTCCAAGTGGAAGGCTCCACGAGGGCACTGGGGGCGGGACTGGGAATATTCTATACCGCTCCTCACGTAACAGTGACCTAACGAACTTAGTTCTATTGGAAGTTTTTTACTGAAGCATAACTGACTTACAATGTCACATTAGTTCAGGAGTGCAACGTGGGGACCTGATACTCTCATATGTTACGAAATGATCACCAGGAAAATTCTAGTAACTGTCTATCACCATACAAAGTTATTACAATATTATGACTACCTTCCCTAGGCTGTACATGACATCCCTGTGATTTACTTATTTTATGACTGGAGGCTTGTACCTCTTAATCCCCTTCACCTAATTCGCCCACTCTCCCCCATCCCCCTCTGGCAGAACCAGTTTGTTCACTGTATCCATGAATGAGTCTGTTTCTGTTTCATTATGTGTATTGGTTTGTTTCATTTTTTTTAGATTCCACATATACAAGGAAAATCATATGATATCAGTCTTTCCTCTGACTTATTTCACTTAGCATAATACCCTCTAGGTCCATCCATGTTGTTGCCACTGGCAAGATTTCATTCTTTTTTATGGCTGAGTAATATTCCATTGTATATATATATATACCACACCTTTATCCACTCATCCACTGATGTACATTTAGGTTGCCAACAGAAGTTTTCTTTAATTAGGGGAATTCCAATCAAATATTTCAGATTTCTAAATCTAATTCCCTTTATACATGAATTTTGAAGTAAAAATGTTTTACATTCCTAAATCAAAGATTTCTATTAAACAAGGCAGCACATTAAAGTAGAAAAAACAGGGCTTCCCTGGTGGCACAGTGGTTGAGAGTCTGCCTGCTGATGCAGGGGACACGGATTCGTGCCCCGGTCTGGGAGGATCCCACATGCCGCGGAGCGGCCGGGCCCGTCCACCATGACCGCTGAGCCTGCGCGTCCGGAGCCTGTGCTTTGCAATGGGAGGGGCCACAACAGTGAGGGGCCCGCGTTCCGCAAAAAAAAAAAAAAAAAAAAAAAAAGTAGAAAAAACATATTAACTGGGAACAAGAGGCCATAATGATACATATACACGTACATCACATATGGCCTGAGGCAAGCTGCATTTCTTCTCTGGGCTTCAGTATTCTAAGCAAAAAGAGGCATTTGTTGATCTCAAAAGAGCCTTTCCAGATCTGAAATACTGGGATTCTAAGGTACTCCTTTAATTTCTCCTAGAAATACTAACCAAAACAGTAAATAATTTTACTGCCTCTAAAAACACTCTCATTAGACTTAAGACTCTTAGAGATTCAAATTCTGTTCCAAGTATGCTAGGTTTGAACATGTAATTAAAATTTTCCTACAAATACACCATTCAAGCCTCTACAAACCACCCTGCACCAGCAGATTCTCCTTCCTTACTATAAAAATGGAGGAAATCTCCGTCCGTCTCAATCGAAGGCAAAGCAATCCCCGTGTGTGCTCAGGGTGCCACCTCTTCCTAGGAACCTCATCCCAACACTGATTCCCCCCACCACCACTGTATCTGCACCCTGTTCCTCTAGTCCAGATCAGTTTAGTCAGGATGTAAACACCCCGGACTCTGCCATCTTTAGAAAACATCTTCCCTAGATCCAATACTCCTCCAGCATCAGCCTGACAACTCTACTCTCCTTCAACATCCGACTTCTTCAAAGAACGGTCACCCCAAATCCACTTTCAACCACCTCTCATCTATTCTTTACGAAGCAGCTGGAGCAATCTTTCCGAACTACAAATCTAATCACATCACTCATCACTCTTGTTGCTCTTAAGGTCAAAATCAAAATCCTTAACACGGCCTAAACTTACAGGCCCTATGTCACCAGTCCCCACAGACACCACCTAGTGAATGAGTCTCATCTCCTACCCCTAGGGGCTCCTCCGCCTGTGCGGAATGACACTGGCCACTTCCCCAAACGTGCCAACTCCCTCCCATGTGGGGAGTTTGCCAATTGCTCTGCTAGAATGTTCCCTCTTGCCACTACCATTCCTCTGCCTGGCCAATTCCTACTCTCCTTCAGGTCCACTTTAATCCTTACATCCTCATGGAAGCCTTCTGTTGTAAGCTAAACCATCCGGACCTTATCATTTTGTCTGTTTTATCAGCCAAGCAGCACAATACTTGACTAGAAATTTAATCAACTGTTTCTTACTCTGGTGGAACAGGAGAGCTACTTGTTTTGAAAGCGTGCCATACGCTACCCCATTTCATTTATAGCTAAGCACTTAGAATGGAATTGCATACAACCTGCAGTCTAACCTACAAAGCTGTCCTGTGCTAAGGTAACAGGATTCTGATTTAACCAAAGCTTACTAGATAAATAGGTACCATAAGTCTTAAATATTTTTAGGTCCTTTGACCTAGTAATTCCACCACTATAAATTTATCCTAGGAAAGTAAGAGAGATACACACAAAAAATTTTAAATGGCATTCATGGCAGCAATATCTATACAGTAAAAAGTGGAGGAGAGGGGAGGGGAAGTAAACATCAGTAAAAATGCAAAGAAGAGTAAGCATCAGAAAACCTTCACTGTTGGGCTTCCCTGGTGGCGCAGTGGTTGAGAGTCCGCCTGCCAATGCAGGGGACACGGGTTCGTGCCCCGGTCTGGGAAGATCCCACATGCCGTGGAGCGGCTGGGCCCGTGAGCCATGGCCACTGAGCCTGCGCGTCCAGAGCCCATGCTCCGCAATGGGAGAGGCCACGACAGTGAGAGGCCCGCGTACCGCAAAAAAAAAAAAACCTTCACTGCAACAGTGGTTAGGATACATGCTCTCACTGCCGAGGGCCCGGGTTCAATCCTTGGTGGTGGAACTAAAATCCCAAAAGCCGATCAGTGTGGTTAAAAAATAAAATAAAAATAAAATAAAATTGGTATAGCAAGTGAGTATGAGCTAAACAAACAAGTTACAGATTGAGCCGCAGAGCACTGACATACTGAAATAATGCTCCGAGTTCTGAAGCATCAACTGCTAAAACTCATGACTATTATAACCAGAAGAAGGAACCTACTGACCTTGAAACTAAGAGATCCAGAAGGACCCCGTTGAAGGTAACAGGTATTAAAGGGTTCCCACAGGTGCATGGGGCCTTCTAGATTCATGATGCTACAGGACTGGGAGACAGAAGTCCCAAGTTCTAAATCTAAAACCTATAGTGAATGTACTATATGACTACAGGGAGTCACTGCCTTTTTTGGGGCTTAAGTTTTCTTGTCTGTAGGACAAAAAAAAATCACAAAAACTTCCAATTTCAAAATTATACTATCAATCATCAGCTCTCCATGACAGGTTCTGGAGTAAAAATACCTAAATTTTAATTGCAGATGCACCACTCTTCAGGTTGTATGACCTTGGGCAAGTGATTGTACTTCTTAGGACCTCAGTTTCCTCACCAATTCTATGGGGGCTACTCCATATACTGCTGACACATTCAACGAGATGCACGGGACATTCTAAAGGCTAACAGCCATTCTTTTTTTCCCATTATATTACTGTAAGCCTCCAAGACTGATGGAATTTTTACGGATACAAAGGAAACTAAAGAGCACAGGGTCAAAGACTTCAGACAAACGTCATACCTTGAACTGAACTGACTAAAGTGTTGAAAAAGTCAGAAAATAGCTTTAAATTTTCATCAATGAGAAAAACAGCTACCATTTCTTGGGAATTCTCTGGCAGTCCAGTGGTTAGGACTCGGTGCTTTCACTACCGAGGGCCTAGGTTCAATCCCTGGTCAGGGAACTAAGATTCCACAAGCCACATGGTGTGGCCAATAAATAAACAAATAAGGTTCTGCTGTTTAAAAAAAAAAAAAAAGTTACCATGTCTTGAGTGTTAACTGGATACCAGGCACTGCTAAGAATGTCATATGCATCAGCTAATTTAATCCTCACAACAATGCTAGATGTTAGCACTATTATTCAACCTCATTTTCATAGATGAGAAAACTAAGAAGTTAAATAACTTGCTACGGTCACAAAGGCAGAGCTGGACTCAGCTTGTGTTTTTAGCACTGCTACACTGCCTCTCGTTTAACACAAACAAAAAAAAAATAAATCAGTCACTGTGTCATTCGGGGGTTCTAGAATGTACAGCATGTAGACCTTATACATTGTTTCCTGCTTATTAGCAAAAAAAAAAGAAACTACAGTACATTTCTTTTTTCTTAATATTTATTTATTTATTTATTTGGCTGCATCGGGTCTTAGCTGCCGCACACTCTTCTCTCTAGTTGTGGCGCGCAGGTTCCAGAGCGCACGGACTTGGTTGCCCCTCGGCACGTGGGACCTCAGTTCCCGGACCAGGGATCAAACCCGCATCTCCTGCATTGGAAGGTGGATTCTTAACCACTGGACCACCAGGGAAGTCCCTCCTTTCTTTTCCTAGACCTAAACCTGATCATTTAAAAGGCAGAGAAATTCTGAAATAACATCCTGTGATCTCTGAGTTTTCCAAGACACTCAAAGAAACAGGATCTCATATTTACCCACACACTATCCTTAAAGCAAAAATTAAAAACCAGAAAGAAAAAAAAAACCTTTGTTAAAAACGTCTAAGTCCACCTCTCAGCTTGTTTTGTCAAGTAAAGTTACCTTAATATTTACAAGCTAAAAACTCAATATTCTTTTGACTAAACGAAGATAAAACTAGAGTCGATCCCTGCAAACCTACGCTTATACTACGCACAAACTGCGTAGCCAGTTTCTAATCTGTTGTATATTTACACATAAAAGGAACCAGAAAAGCTGATTACTTACTCTATAAATGAATGGTCATCCCTACAGAACAGATTCTGAGCCCGCATGTGTGTAGTTCAACCCGTCACTCAGGTCAACGTAACGACCTTGGAAGGTTCATGGACTCACCAATACTCGGTCTCCAATTTTGAGCTCTCTTTCTCCTTTCTTGACTGAGCCGGCCTCCGAAAGGTTGGAAATAGATTCACTGGTGGTCTTTGTAAGGTTGCTGATCTGAGACGTAGCTGAAGGTTCCTTTGCGGTTGGCTGGGGCGATTTATGGGGAATATTTGAGGGGGTGGCTGGGGAAGAGGACACCATGCTGGCTGTCGAAGCGGACAGAGGCGAAGTCGTTCTGGAAGCATGAGTTGTCTGCAGGCCGTCGGCTTCATCTTCTGCCTGCACCTTCCTTGTCAACTTTGAAGGTCGGGTGAATATGCCCTTTAAAGGCTCACACTGGAAATACCGAATTCCTGCCACTGAACCATCATTCTTGCCTATGGGTTCATCTAAAACAATCCCGGCCCATTGGCCTGGTGCAAACTGGGTTTCTCCCAGGAACTGGATAAATCCAGGCTTATTCCCATTCACCCAAACTCGCTCCCCAACTCGAAAATCATCCACAAACTCCTCTTGTGTCTCAGCAGACGGAGTGCTTGATGCTTTTTCACTGGATATTGTTTTTTCTATTGGAGCTGCAACTGAAAACAGAAGAAAGGATCAGAAAAGATTCAATTTCATATTTAAGCAGACAACCCCTAAGTTAAAAGGAAAATAAACTAGAGAAAGGGCCAAAAGCAACAGAAGTAGCCACAACTCTTCAAGAGGTACTCTGTTTATCTTTTTTCTTTTTCTTTTTTTCTTTTTTTTAGCAAGGCGGCAAAAAGTACTTGACCCATCACTACCATTTTCTTTTTTTTTTTAAATTAACTTATTTATTTATTTATTTTGGCCGCGTTGGGTCTTCATTGCTGCACGCGGGCTTTCTCTAGTTGCGGCAAGCAGGGGCTACTCTTCATTGCAGTGCGCAGGCTTCTCATTGCGGTGGCTTCTGTTGTTGCAGAGTATGAACTCTAGGCACGCCGGCTTCAGTAGTTGTGGTGCACGGGCTTAGTTGCTCCGTGGCATATGGGATCTTCCTGGACCAGGGCTCGAACCCGTGTCCCCTGCATTGACAGGCAGATCCTTAACCACTGTAGCACCAGGGAAGTCCCGCATCACTACCATTTTCAACGCTGTCAAAACTCAATGAGCTCAAGCGGGAAGAGATATGGGAATATATGTGTATATATAACTGATTCATTTTGTTGTGAAGCTGAAACTAACATACCATTGTAAAGCAATTATACTCCAATAAAGATGTTAAAAAAAAAAAAATATTTCTTCCCAAATATTCATCTGGCATTCTGCCCTCCTTTTGTTTGATGAAGAGAGTAACTAGGTGATACTTATAACTGATGCATTTACTATTAAATATTTTATTTATACAAAAAAAAAAAAAAAAACTCAATGAGCTGATAAGACTTAGTCCTTATCTGCAATTAAGATTGGAAGAAGTCAAAACTGGGGAAAAAAGGAGTCCTTTTCCCAGAATTCATAATATAGGTCCGATTTCATTCTTCACCCTGTATCCTGCACATGATGAGCAAATGCCCATTCAGACCCACTGAGACGGGCTCTACTCCCCCATTTGAGTGGTCAGTTAAAGCTGACAGGACTAGGCCCATTTAACCATACACATTCGCAATTAACTTGATGCAGGAGGGGATTCAGTGCCGCAGTCCCTACCATCATTATTCCAAGACTATTCCTTTGCTAGCAGAAATGGAAATCACAGCAGGGAAGAAAAGAGAGCATATGGCCTGACTCCCTGTAAAGGCAAGACGACTTGGCAAACTCTACCCTACGGTAAAGACAGAGTTAAATTCTGCCAGGAATGTGATATTTACACTGGAAATACACTCACGCATTCACCCAGCAAGCGTTTATTAAATATTTAGCGTGAACTGGCAAAGAGAGCCTGAATTCTTAATGTCTGCCATTTACTGGGCATATCGTGATCTCAGGATGTTCCATGACCTCTCTTAGTTTAGGTTTTTCATCTGTAAAAGGGGAAAGTAGTAATATCTATCTTGAGGGATTTTTTTCTTTGAATGAGGATTAAATGAAATAATGTATTTATCCAAGTTACACATCTTTCTTGAGTTCCTACCACTCCGGAACTAGTCCCAGGCATCGTTCTTCACCAGGGACAAAGCAAGACAGCACAGTCCATGCCTTCATAGAGCTCAGAGTCTAGCGATGGAAAAGCAGACAGTCAAGGCACACACCAGGTAACTTCAGGTGGTCTCAGTGCTGTGAAGGAGACAGTGCCTCTGGGCAGAGCAGTCAGGGAAGGCCTCCTGGACGAGGTGATATCTAGTCTGAGGCCTGACTGACAGGAGTGAATCACACAGACTGGGGAGCAGAGTGGCTCAGTGGAGCGAGAGTGCGTGCTGAACATCTCTTTACCCTACATAGAAAGGGGGACTGTGGAGTTTCCATTTGTGGAGGGTTTTTTTGCTTGTTTGTTTGTTTGTTTAGAAGACAGTGGATGCTCTCAGATAGAACAGATAATAATCTGCCAAAGACAGGGGCCAGTTTTTTTTTTTTAGCATCAGTTCTGGCTTTGCACATCAACAGTTACTCTTCCCAGAGTGCTGCAAGCATGAATTTCTGAAAAACAATGTTCATAACAGTGTCTTGAATTCCTTGGCAATCACTTCCTCTTAAGCGTGTAAGTTTTAGTATTAATAAGCTGCTTTAATCTTAATTTACAAAATCCTAACGTGTGCCGAGTAATCTGGAGAAACCAAGTTGAATTACTCATGATCCCTGGACTCAAGGACTTCAAGTGCTAAAAGGTACGCACGAAAAATACTAAAAGTGAAAAAGACAATTCTAACAGGGGTAAATATAACAGTGGAAGGCCTTATAGAAGGCTTGGCATTTGGAGGGGTCTTAAAAGAGGAAGGATTTTGAGGAGAAGGGGATGCCAATTTTGACTGACTTCCCCAAGGCTAAATAAACCCATTTCTTCACAGTCCTTTGCTTTATCAGTAAAGCTTTCCTCTAAGATGTTGTTACCAAGTCTAAGCTCGTACTACTCACCACACAACAGGCAGGTAACCAAGAGATGAACTGTTGGGGCAAAGAATAACGACTTTATTCGGAAAGCCAGCAGACCGACAAGATGACGGGCTCGGGCCCCAAAGAACCATCTTGCCTGAGTTAGAATTCGGGCTCCTTTTATACTAAAAGGGGAGGGGGGGTAAAGTCAAACACTTCCTGGTTCCCATCAGCCTCCGGAGGGCATGGGTTAATTTCTTCCTCCCTGCAGTCATTCACAGGTGGGCCTGGTCAGGATGTTTCCCGTGAGCTGAACACAAAGGTATTTTAGCTTAATGCTCATTACCTGGGAAGCAGGGTTCCAAGAGATGGGCCATTATGTATAATTTAAACTTATAGGCAACATCCCTTTAGTGAGTAACTTGTAATAGAATACAAAAGGTTCTTCCCTATTACAATGTTTTATGGCCTCTCTGAAAAGGTTTTATCCTGATACATAAAATGTAAATAACTCAGGATCTCCAATGAGTCAACACATATTTACTGAGCTCCTGTTTCGTGCCAGGCAATTTTCTAGGTGTGTGGATGGAATACAGCAGTGAAAAAAAAAGGGAAAAAAAGCAAACACAAAGATCCCTTCCCTCAGGGAAGACCTATGAATGTCTTTATGGAAGAACTTGAAGAAACAATGTTGTACTTAATAGATTATGGTGGGCACCTGTCTGGAAAGGCTGAAAACAGAAGATCTAATAGTATACAAATCACATAAAAAGATGGTAAAAGCAAGCATCAGATGCTTCTCTCCTGCCTCTCTTACTAAAGACCTTAGGTGATCGTTACGGGATGGAAATGGAAATGCTGAAGGAGGAGATGGAGAACAGATGAGGAACAGGTTGTTAACGATAATAAAAGACACAAGTTCATCTATAAAATGGGGAAGGTTTTCCCTCATGAGCCAGACTTGAGCTACTGTACTACCTGCTCCCTTGATGATGATGGCCAATTTCAGGTCAGTGACTGTCATCATATCTTTTAAGCCAGATTAGTCTTTGTTTTCTCTATATATCCCTAAACCCCAAGAGAAAGGTCCTGATGAGTTCAGGAAGACACATGGGCAGAAAAACTGAAGAAACACTTTAACACTGTAAGGATCAAACACTGAAATTAACTTGACAACTATTTCAGAACCTTACACTGAATCAATGAAATAGACTCTTCACTGATTAAGACTACTAAATATAAAATTCTATGTCTTTTTTTAGTTTTGTTTTTTTTTTTTTTTTTTGCAGTATGCGGGCCTCTCACTGCTGCGGCCTCTCCCATTGCGGAGCACAGGCTCCGGACGCGCAGGCCCAGCAGCCACGGCCCACGGGCCCAGCCGCTCCACGGCACGTGGGATCCTCCCGGACCGGGACACGAACCCGCGTCCCCTGCATCGGCAGGCAGACTCTCAACCACTGCGCCACCAGGGAAGCCCTCTATGTCTTTTAATTGAAACTTTTTCAAGTATTTTCAACAATATGAAGTTTTATGATTGTCTTTTTAAATTTTTCAAATAGAAGTCTTCACATATGATGAAAAACTTGCTGTTAATGAGAAACATAAAGCATTACCAGAAGCAGGTGTCTTCAAGGCTGTGCTTCCAGGCTTAAGGATCTTCGTAGGGGCCTTAAGCCCGCTTGGTTTTAGCATACTCATTGTCCTTAGTATATCAGAGCTGTTTTTCCTTTGCCTGTTGCCACTATCTTTCCCCAGTCATTGATAGAACTGTGGGTGTTTCTATAGTGGAGTCAGTCTCTGGGTTAAATCTGCAAAGAGAAAAATATGAAAAGAGTTTAGAATCTATAGGAGAAACAAAGTAGAAAGAGTTAACGAAAGTAGCTTTCACAGCCTAAACTTTTCCTTATGATAACCATCTCCACAATGAACCTAGGAACCTAGAAAACTCCAAATATCAAAAATATGATGATGCTGCTGAAACAGATTTAAAAGCAATTTACTATCCTAAAGACAAGTAGCTAAGGCTGGCAATATATTCACTTTTCTTTATAGTATCTAATAATACCAGATCAGTACAGTGCCTAAAAACCACACAATCCATAGAAGAGGGTTCAGAAAAATGTGCACCAAACTAAATGGGGGAAAGAGAAGGGAGTTTTCACTTCATTGACTTCTATGTTGCTTAAGTTTTATGACCACAAGGCCGTATTAACTGTATATACTGTTTAATCCACAGAATTATACAATAACTCAGTATAAAGCCAAGTATATGTTAAACAAGAGAAAGGTTCAAATTCAAACTCTGTAAGAAAAAGCCGTATCTGGAAAGTACTAAAAGGAAGTTATCTTTGTTTTATCTACAGAAACACAATGAACTTCTGATTTACTCAAGACCAAGTATGAATCTACAACTTCTGGCTCAGGCAAAACAGTACCTTGCCATTTGCTCTTTAAGAGAGGAGGAAGACCTTGGGATTTTGGAATACAGAAAAATATTTCTAGACGTAATACCCAATAAAACAAAATTCAAAGAGAAAAATGCTATTTACTGACTCTCAAACGGCTGCATTTTGCATTTTTTTCTGGTAGTCGAGCTTGGATGATGACGCACAGACCTCACTCTCTGGCTCTCTTACAAGCAATGCCAAGCATCAGTAAACAATCTGGCCAGGGCTAACAGAGGAGCTGCTATGGTCCCTGTAGTGAGGTGAATGGTGGCCTCCCCAAAAGATATGTCCATCTGGAACCTATGCATGTGACCTTATTTGAAAGAAGAGTCTTTGCAGACGTTCATTCAGTTACGTATCTTGACATGAGCTAGCTCGTCCTGGATCACCTGCCTGGGCCCTAAATCTGATGACAAGTGTCCTAATTAGAAGAGGAGATCACAGAGGAGACAGCCAGGTGAAGACCCAGGCAGAGATTGCAGCCATGTGACTACAAGCCAAGGATGGCCAGCAGCCACCAGAAGCTAAGACAGAGCCTCCAGAAGGAACCAACCCTGGTGATACTTTGATCTCGGACTTATGGCCTCCAGATCTGTTAAGAGAACAAATCTGTTGTCTTAAGCCACCTGGTTTGTGGTGGTCACTTGTTATGGCGGCCCCAGGAAACTAATATAGCCATCTAAGTTTTTCTATTCAAAGATAATCAGACTGGGACTTCCCTGGCGGTCCAGTGGTTAAGACTTTGCCTTCCAATAGCGGGGTACAGGTTCGATCCCTGGTCGGGGAGCTAAGATTCCCACATGCCTCGAGGCCAAAAAACCAAAACATAAAAACAGAAGCAATACTGTAACAAACTCAATAAAGATTTTACAAATGGTCCATATCAAAATATCTTCAAACAAACAAACAAACAAAAAAACCCAAAGATAATCAGACTGAACGGATATCAAACCAAGACAGTAGCCCCATTAGCCTCACTCTGAAGACTCCCCATGTTCTCAGGAGGGTCCAAAACGGCACAAAGTGTTTTTTACAAAGTCAAAGGTAAGCCGTGTGGCTTGGGGGAAGACTGGGATTAACAGAGAGAGCACTGCTGTGTGCCTGAAGACAGGGGTTGCCGATCCTGGGTATTAATACAAAATTCCTGGGCTCCTGTCACCACCATCACCCTCACTGCCAGGATGGTGGCAGTGTGCTGGGAGTCTGTGTGCCAGGCCGGGTGGTTCTAACTCAGAGTCGGATTTGAAACCACATGCCTTACTGCCAGACCCTCACCATACACAGTGTGTAAGCCGCAAGCAGAGCTACCTGCTCCTGCTACTGCCTTAGACAGGCGGAGGGTTTCGCTGAGTCTCCTCTAGGCTATTTACTCGCGCAAAAATATCTGAGGAGGCTGGGGACAAGCTAAGTGCAGAGATTACCATGGGGTCTTGTGTGTTGGCTACTCTTCACCCTGGTCCAATATCATAAAGTGACAAGGGTCAGGTAGTTAAGGACAGAACAAAGGAGGCACGATCGTCCTGGAAAAGCTACTATAGCGGTGAGAAGAGAGGATGAAGTACTCCTTAAAATATTTCACTCGGGCTAAACAGTGAATTCTTGGGCTCAGGTCAAGCACTCCTCCCTAAAGAGAAATTCTGAAAACTGCCACTAGCGACTAGGCCAGCCTCAGCCAGTTTCAAACCTTGCAGCTCAACATGCTAAGCTCACAAAACACTGGCCAACCTAAAGCCTCGGTCTGAAAAACAGAGGCATGTGTGGTTATCAGGAACCCAAGAACGGTCATAAACCCAAAGTCTTATGTCTTCTGTTGTCTCATCTTCATGCCTCTAGCTCTTGGTCCATCTGAGCTACTTGAATCCCAAAGCAGGGGACTGTGACCAAGATTTAATGAAGGAGAAAAATCTAGTCTGTCTCAATAAGAGAATTAGGAGCAATTTTAAAAAACACTGTGTTTTTTGTGTCTTGGACCTATTTCTGGGCCTTCTAGTTTTCCACACTATTTTAATAATTATGGCTCTAATCACTGTTAATATTTCATAGTACAAGTTCTCTCTCATTCTTTTAAATTTTGTAAAATATACAGAAAAGTACATAAAACAGATATGTACATAAAACAGATATGCAGTTTAATGGGTGAAGGAAACAGCTATGTAATCACAAACCAGATGCAGAAAAGCCACTGCCAGCACTCCAAAATCTCCCTGTGTGTCCCCTCCAGCCTCGCCTTTGTCTCCCAGAGGTAACTACTATTCTGACTTTATGGCAATACTCCCCTTTTAGAAAATAGTTTTACCGGTTATCTGTGCAACAATATGATTAGTTTGTTCTGCCTACTTTTGACGTATAAAAATGGAATCACACTGTACGTTGTGTCTGGTATCTTTCACTCAACGTTGCTTATACAATTTGCGTGTTGGTGTGATTTATTCATTTTCATTACTGTATGATGTGCCATTTCCTCAGTACCACTTTATTTTACTGCGACGGATACTTCTATAGTGATTTCAGCTTTTGGCTATTGTAAGCAATGCTGCAACGAGCATCTTTGTGCACATAAACACGTTTCTGTAGGGCATTTACCTAGGAGTTTAATTGCTGGATTATGAGGTAGGCACATCTTTAACATCTAATATCCCTCTCCTTTTCCCCTGCTGTGTATGAGTTCCAGTTCACCAACACTTGATATTGCCAGACTTTAACTTTGGCCAGTGTGATGCTGAGACATTCATTGTGGTTTTATTTTGCATTTCTCTAATTAGGAACAAATTTGAGCATGTGCCTGCGTTCATTGGTCACTGCAATTCTTCTTTTGAAAAGTGCCCATTCAAAACTTGTCTCTGTTGTGTTCATGTCAGCTGTCTTTTACTCATTGATTTGTATATATTCTTGGTACTAATCATTATTGAGTTACATCTGTTGTAAATATCCTCTCCTTCTCTGATTATTTTTCTTTCTCCTCATGGTTTTTTGATGAATAAAAATTCTTCATTTAAAAAATAAATAAAACTAAAACCCAACAATGTTGGTTTTTAAATCTTCCAATTTAAGTTTCTTCTTCATGCATTATTAATGAATGCCAAGTCAGGCTTGCTTTAAAAAATCAATTCACTGGAGCTTCCCTGGTGGCGCAGTGGTTGAGAGTCCGCCTGCCGATGCAGGGGACACGGGTTCGTGCCCCGGTGCGGGAGGATCCCACATGCCGCAGAGCGGCTAGGCCCGTGAGCCATGGCCGCTGAGCCTGTGCGTCCGGAGCCTGTGCTCCGCAACGGGAGAGGCCACAGCAGTAAGAGGCCCGCGTACTGCAAAAAAAAAAAAAAAAAAACCCTGCCTTATTTGTGTCTCAAAATAGCTGTGAAGGTAGGTGAACAAATATGTTTATGCCCATTCACAGACAAAGAGAATTAAGGTCTGAGAAGGTAAGTGACTTTCCCAAGGTCAATCAAATTAGTGCTGGCGCTTTTGGGACCTGGTACTTTGCTGAACAGATTCACTCTCTGAAGGAAATCTTCCCACAAGATGGTCATCCATTCATTCAACAAATATTTCCTGAGAAACTACTATGTAAAAGGTACTCTTCCATTTTCTCACTGGCCGGTGGGGTAAGCAGGAAAGGAGAAACCGCTGGGAGGCTCAGAGAGAGTGCTGAACACACAAAAATATTTGTCTTTGAGCAGAGAAACAGGAGCTTACTAGGGAAATGTAGAAGGAACGCCAAGCAGCCCAAAGTACACGTGAGGCTCGTGGTCATGAATTTAAAGTGAAACCAGTCTCCCGTTATTTTTTCTCTAATAACAAGCTTCTGCTCAGGCACAGATATGAGGAAGGTAGATAGCTAAGTTCAACTACAACCAAAATTCTGCCAGTTAAATTAAAATAGAAGGGAAAAGCAAGGGAGGTGATGGTGATTTTAAAGGAGTGTTTTATAGGAGTGATTAAAACGGCACTGGGAATCTGAGATGAGTAAAAAGGGAAGTGAAGGCAGTGTGGGGTCAGAGTGAAAAATTGGATCAGAGGTCTGAGAGAGGATGAAGGATTGTCACAATGAAGACACTGGATACTCAAATGTGCATACAAATCTGGGGATCTATTTTTTTTCTTTTAATGTATTTATTTTATTTATTTTTGGCTGCGTTGGGTCTTCACTGCTGCGCGAGGGCTTTCTCTAGTTGTGGCGAGCGGGAGCTACTCTTCGTTGCAGTGCTCGGGCTTCTCACTGCGGTGGCGTCTCTTGTTGCGGAGCACAGGCTCCAGGTGTGCAGGCTCAGTAGTTGTGGCGCACGGGCTTAGCTGCTCTGCAGCACGTGGGATCTTCCCGGACCAGGGCTCAAACCCATGTCCCCTGCGTTGGCAGGCGGATTCTGAATCACTGCACCACCAGGGAATTCCTGGGGATCTTGTTAAACTGCAGATTCTGACTTGGTAACTCTGGGACGGGGCCTCAGATTCTGCTTTCCATCACTCCCAGGGGATATTAATCCTGCCATTTTGAGGACACCCCCTCCCCTTTGAGTAGCAAGGGGTCAGTGGATCAGAGGTGGTGTTTAGAGTGAGAAGCTTGAAGGCTCTGACCGTGGGGATGGAACTCAGAGGCCTGAGCGCTGAAGGGATTACTGGTAGGACTGTGGGAGTCTAAAATACAGGGACTGGAGGAGGAGATGTGGATAGCAAGAAGGAGGCAGAAGCTATAAGGAGTGAAGGGAAGAGGCGGAGGCCAGTGGATATCAGCATGGTAGAGCCTCGAAGGGGCTGCGGTTTTTGAAGGCCTGAGAAGCAGCAATTTACAGCATCAAACAACACGGTCAAGTCTGAGGTAGGCCCTTGAGAGGGCTGCAGGGGAAACAGTGTCTTCAGAGACCAGCCAAGTTTTACACAAGGCAAGGAGCGAAAGAGACTGTTCAGAGAAGAGGCTGGTGACAGAGAGAGAAGACTGATAATCACAAACATGAACTATAGAAGGCCAAGTTAAAGAGTCTGGAATTGGGCTCAATTAGCAGATGAACCCAGCAGTACAGAGATGAATAGTTAAGTATAAAATTATCTGTCTTACATTGTAGTTAAGAGGCAGTGTACTTAAAAAAAAAAAAAAAAAGTGGATTTGTGAAGAAAGCAACCTAAACATGATGAACCTAAAATTTAACCAAAAAATGATGCTATGTTTTGTAATAATCAGTTACAAAAACAACATCGAAAGTCAACATAATGGTAATGTTCAATGTCTTAAACTGGGTGGGGTGTACATGGGTATTCACTCCATTGTTCATTGTGTGCACACAGATCTCCTGGGGATCTTGTTGAACTGCAGATTCTTATATACGTATACACATATATTTCATGTTGAGTAATTTAACATAACGTGAAATACACCAGAAGGAGGAATAAAGGTGACTGTGCATTGCCAAATTAAAAAGAAGCACAGCCCAAGAAGTCTAGAGAAAGAGTTAAAAAGAAAATGTGTACTTTACTCACCCTGGGAAAAGGTTCTCTGGAAAACAAACACAGGGCGTCTATGGAGCAGACTTGGAAAAGCTGGGTGCAAATCAGCATTGAAGGACATTTGAGACAGTGCTCCAAAGTCCTCTGCTCACATGTGGGTTGGGTTTCTAAGAGCGACCAAAGGGAATTGTGCCTTTTGGCATTTCACTCATTATAAATACACAAAGTTATATTTTATAAACTTCAATCTCTGAATTTGTTAGTATGAGTCTAATCTCTGAGTATATGGATTTAAAGAAAAGAGTTTCTGAGCTTACAAGTGGAGGGTAAGATCTCTAAGACAGGAGTGACACAGAGACAGGCGGTTCTGCCAACCCCGATTTTTGTTACTTTAACGCAGCAGTTCTCTAAGTGTGAGCCCCGCATGCCTAGGGCACCCAGCGACCCGTTCAGGGAGTCAAAACTATTTTCATAATATTGCTAAGACGTGACTTGCCTTCTCCTGCAATGTTGACATTTACAGAAGCAATGGTGGGTAAAAAGTGTAGATGCCATAAGCAAGGCCGTAGAGGCACACTGTACTGTTCTTTTCTGTATTCAGTGCTTCCAGGAAAAAAAAACTACTTTCACATAAGAATGTGATAAAGCACTTGATGAAGCATAAAAATGAATAATTTTATTAAATTTCAACCTTGAATATGTGCCTTTTTAATATTCTGAGTAACAAAATGGGAAGTCCATGTGAACCACTTCTGCTGCACACCCCTGCACAATGACCGTCTCAATAAAAAGCACACGTGCAACTGAGGGGCAAGCTCAACCAGCCACTCTGTTCACGGAACACCATTTCCACCTGAAAGAATCCCTGACAAGCTGCGGTTACTCAGACTCGGTATCTCCAGCAGACATTTTCTTGAAAATGAACTATGTGAGCCTGTCACTTCAAGGAAAACAACTATTTGTTGACAATGATAAAATTTAAGCTTTCAAGAGAAAGAATTTTGGAAAACTTATCCTCTGCTGTGAGCTTGAGAGCTTCGCAATACTACAGATTTTTCTGATGAGATCAATGGTGTTAACAAACATAATTTTTAATGTGCCAATGTTTGGAAGATCTCATAACTCAGTAAATCAATATTTTCCAACCAGAAATGTATAATGTTACAAAATCCCATATGGGTTAAGGGTTCATTCAAAGCACAAATTAGACCAATGGATTTTTACGTAACAATAAAAGTTCATTCATATAGTTTGAGATGCCACCTTTAAGAAACTACAGACTGTCAAGTTTTTGGAGTAGTATTTTTTTATACATAAGTTTATTTCATTTATTTATTTTTGGTGTGTTGGGTCTTCGTTGTTGGGCACAGGCTTTTCTCTAGTTGCCGCGAGCAGGGGCTACTCTTCATTGCGGTGGCTTCTCTTGTTGCAGAGAACAGGCTCTAGGTGTGCTGGCTTCAGTAGTTGTGGCATGTGGGCCTCAGTACTTGTGGTGCACGGGCTTAGTTGCTCTGCAGCATGTGGGATCTTCCTGTTCCAGGAAGATCCCACCTGTGTCCCCTGCATTGGCAGGCGGATTCTTAACCACTGTGCCACCAGGGAAGCCCTGGAGTAGTATTAAAGAAGAAAATCCATAATTATCTGAAAATGCTCTTCCTTTCCTATAAATCTGTGAGGCCAATTTTCTTCATGTACTTCAATCAAAACAATGTATAGGGACTTCCCTGGTGGCACAGTGGTTAAGAATCGGCCTACCAATGCAAGGAAAACGGGTTCGAGCCCTGGTCCGGGAAGATCCCACATGCCGCGGAGCAACTAAACCCATGCGCCACAACTACTGAAGCCCACACAACTAGAGACCGTGCTCCACAACAAGAGAAGCCAACTCAATGAGAAGTCCGCCCACCACAACAAAGAGTAGCCCCTGCTCGCCTCAACTAGAGAAAGCCTGTGTGCAGCAACAAAGACCCAACACAGCCAAAAATAAATAAATAAATTTATTTTTTAAAAAAAGTATCACTACAGATTAAATGCAGTTCACTTCTATTAAGCTTGTATTCTGTTAAAGCCAGACATTTAGAGAGATTTGCAAAAACGTAAAACAATGCCATCTTCTCATTAAATTTTTTACTTTAGAAAATAGTTATTCTTCATTAAAGAAATATAACATGTATGGGTTTATTATTATGTCTAATGAATTAATAAATATTTTAAAATATTTTCAGTTTTACTTCCTAGTATGGTAAATATCAACAGATAAAACCTACAAATAAAAACTCTTTGGAGACCTCAATAATTTTTAAGGATATAAAGGGGTCCTAAGGAAAAAAGTTTGAGAACTGCTGCTATAGGCATTTTTGCTTTACATTTTGAGTCACAAAGGGCTTCCCAGTTTATAAGGCCTCCCATAAGCATGTGCTTCTTGTTCAGATAATTTTAGATCTGGATGCCAAGTTAGCAAGCACAGGATTTACTACTGTATTACCACTGATACAGCACTGTGCTAGGGGCTGAGTGATGTAAGGAGCCTGAACTTACACTCTACAGGAAGACCAGATGTGCGTACATAAAGCAACATGAACACAATGATGCACTGACACTGGGGTATTTGCATACGTAAGACAGACATTTCTCTAAGGCAGAGATCAGGTGGACCGGAGCTCTGAATCAGCACTTTTCAAAATGTGCAGCAGTGTCACCTGGGAACTTACTAAAAATGCAAATAATTTGGGACCCTCCCCAAACCTACTGAAACGAACTCTGGAGGGGGGCCAGCTATCTGCATTTTAAGCCCTTCTGGTAATTCTGAGGCTAATGTTCGAGAAACACTGCTGAACAACTGATAAGATCAGAGGTTCATTTTCTCAATTACATGCACAGGAATCACCCACATGATCGATTTGGCAAATACCCCTACAGAAGCCCTGGTGCTTTCACTCTATGCTTTTGTTTCAGGTTTTTCACTCAGCCTTGAATGCCCTTTCCAAGCCTAGTTATTTTCATCTGCTGAAACTTTACTCAAGGGCAAATTCAGGGATACAGCCAGCCCACAAAACCTTCTCCAATGAAAATGTGTTCGTCCTTCAATTTCCCATAGAGCTGAGTCTGTATCTCTTTCCTATCACCTAGCACACTGAGCTGGCTGTACACGGCCTATTGATTCTACAGGTTACAAATGCCCTGGGGGGAGAAACTGTATTTTAGTCTTTATATCCCTCATGATACTTTATAAACTATGCTCACTACAAAAAAATGAGAAAAATAGTCTCAATTGTTTAAATGAGTTTACAAACCAGTTGGGATATACCCAATATTTTAAAAAGTTATTCTTGGTGCTTGCTACAGGTGACAGAAAAATATATGACATAGGCATAAGCTCAAGAATTTATGATGCAGTTGGAGAGAAAAGACCCACGTATATGAAAAATAACTAAGAACACAATGGAACTTGTGTGTCAAAGGAAAGCAACAGCTGTTGGCAGTCAGGAATTTTTAAAAGGCAGAGAGAAAAAATTCAGAAAAGACCGAGGAAGGGAGAGGAAAGGTAGAAAGCATGTGAATAAGACAATGAGACGCTCAGCATGGCTAACATTAGATTCTTGTAAGAAATCAATTTAGAAAGTTAAATGAAAAGGAGACTTTAAAGAGCCTTAGAGGGTGATGGTCTAGTCGGGTGGGTTGGGGGGGTGGGGAGGGAGCGGATGTGTGTATGCATGTGGCTGAGTTGCTTCACTATGCGCACAACGTTGTAAAGCAATTATACTCCAATAAAATCAATCAATCAATAAAGAGCCTTAGAGGGAATTCCCTGGCAGTCCACTGGCTAGGACTCTGAGATTTCACTGCCGTTGCTGGGGTTCAATCCCTGGTTGGGGAATAAGATCCCACAAGCCACGACGTGCAGCCAAAAAAAAAAACAAAACAAACCTTCAAGACTCTACTGGTACAAGATAAAAGATGTCTACAGTTTCCCTTTAGGCCCTATATGTATTTCATTTGTCCATTTCAGTTATCTTAACCTAACCACCATTACCAAGCAAAGATTTAAACCGAAGGTTGGCAGCCCCTTTTCCAGTGGCATGCCGAGTCTTTATTCACTCCAACCATGGCTGTTTGTAACAGCCGGGGGCTGGCTGCTGGGGTAGGTCTTAAATTTCAGGGAAGAACCATGAGCATCAGAAGACGATGATTAAATTGCGAATACAAAGCAAGGTTCTCATCTAAAACCCTTCGGATAACACCTTAGCAAGGACAAACTTGGAGAGGCTGTAAAGATTGGATACCACTGAACACAAATGACAAATTGCAGACTTCTCTACTACTCTTCGTACTGCGGGAGGGGAGGGGGATCAGATATTCCACAGCCTACTTTGCCTCGATAACTTTTGGTATCTTAGCATAAGCTGCTCACCCCAGTTTACAAGTCAGGCTGAAAGCTAAATATTCTAGGTCTGCACTCTCCAATATGGTAGCCACTAGCCACTTTAAACTCTTTTAAAATGTAATCAAGTTAAAAATTCAGTTCCTCAGTCACACCAGCCACACTTCAAGTGCTCAAGAGCCACAATGCAACGTATAGAATAATTTCCACCATCACAGAAAGTTCTAATGGATAGCACTGTGCTAGAACCTCCAGGAACCCTCTACTGCCAAATGAACAGTGTCCTTCAAAGTGACCACCTGAGGAAATGGCAAGTTTATTTGAATAATACGGCTTTGGTCAAAATATTTTTAACTCTTCTTTTATTTTTTTTATTTTTTAATTTTTTAAAAATGTATTTTAAAAAAAAAGAAAAGAAAAAAAAATTTATTTTATTTATTTTTGGCTGCATTGGGTCTTCGTTCCTGCGGGCGGGCTTTCTCTAGTTGCGGCGAGTGGGGGTTACTCTGTTGTGGTGCACGGGCTTCTCACTGCAGTGGCTTCTCTCGTTGCGGAGCATGGGCTCTAGGCTCGCGGGCTTCAGTAGTTGTGGCTCGCGGGCTCTAGAGCGCAGGCTCAGTAGTTGTGGCGCACGGGCTTTGTTGCTCCGCGGCAACGTGGGATCTTCCCAGACCAGGGCTCGAACCCGTGTCCCCTGCATTGGCAGGCGGATTCTTAACCACTGCACCACCAAGGAAGCCCCCTTAACTCTTCTTTTAGAAATAACTTCAGAGACAGTTTATAAGTTTCACTTTATTAGTGAACCAAGGCGACAGTGACCATCTCAATACTCTTCTTTGGGCTTGGCTCTTAAAACACTACTAGCTGTTTCCAAAACTTGAATCCAAAAACCTCAAAAATATAATGATGTGCAGCTACTGAACACAGCAAAAATTCATCCAAGGCATATGGGCCAATTCCAACAGTTCGAAAAAGTATTCATGAATGGCTTATCACTATAATTAATGAACAACACCTCCCTAAATGAAAAAACTAAGTTCTGGTGTATTTTTTTCATCTATTTTTAAGGCAGTCACAGCACTTTATTATCCCACCTTCCAAACTATAATATTGCAACATATACCACACACACGAACCCCCAGAATCCTTTATTTACACCACTGACTGATGCCATAGTTCTAATATTTTTCAAGCCAAAAACCGTTTGTAAAATGTTCATCTCTAGAACTTAACAACTCATTTCTGAATAGTCAACAATAGCTACTGTTTTGCTCTGTACATTCTCAAATGGGAGACAGAGAGAGACCTACTTCCAAGAGCCAACTATGTAGCAGGGAGAAGAGCCCCAGGCCACAGGCAGCTCAGCTACACAGTCCCTTCTGCCTCCCTCCCCTCTCAGTGAAAGGGTTACATTTCCACCTAAAAACGGGAAGCTTTGTTGCCAAACATCAACACCAGAGGAACAGTTTTTTTTGTTTGTTTGTTTCTGTGTAACCTAAAGGTTTATTTTAAGAAGACAATAAAGCCAAGCCTGGAATAAGCAAAAATTGTGAACTAGATTAACAGCCTCTGTTTGTGATTTAACTCCGAGATCTGATCTAAGTAACAAATATAAAAGGGCAAGATATTTATTTCAGGGAAGCAAATAACCTTAAAAGACCTATCCTCTTTGGTATTTCTTAAAAAGAAATGTGCGTTGTATTTCTTGAGAATGTCAGCTTTACTCAAAGTTGGGATTTCAGGAAGTAGGACTATTCTTCCACCCAACAAACAAATTGTCTTCTGGGACTTCCCTGGCGGTCCAGTGGTTAGGACTCTGAGCTTCCACTGCAGGGGACACGGGTTTGATCCCTAGTCCGGGAACTAAGATCCCGCAGGTCACAAGGGGTGTGGCCAAAAAAAACCTCTTCTACCCTCTTTGAAGTCAAGGACAGGTACACATTTGTCTAGTGTGTTAGAAAATACAGGCATCTGGGGAGGTTTCGTGAGATTAAAACAATGCCGCGACACAGAAAACGCCACGGATACTAGCTATTACTATTTCTAAGAGTCCAAGCACCCCACTTTCCTCTCAGAAAGAACCTCTCTCACGACCCATCACTGGACAGGAAATTACATGCAAATCACTCTCCCATTCTAAACAAACAAATTTTCAGAGGTCAAAGATACTGTTCAAGACTATAACCTTCTCAAAACACAGAATATATGCTTACTGTGGTTATCCCTTTTAATAAGCAGTTTAATAAGCAATCACCTATCATCTGCCTCATAAAGGTAAGAACATTGAAAACATCCAGATAAAGAAAAATTTTACTTTATCTGGTTGTTAGTTTAACTGGATGTTAGTTAGTTAGGATGTTAGTTAGTTAGTAGGGAGAAAAGACCCTACTAATGAAGCCCCAGTTTGGAGGTGACGCTACTCCCACCTAACACTTTATGCAAGACACAGAGAGCAGGTACTGCTCCAGCCACCTCAGGAAACTGCCACAGTGTCATTTCAAGATGCCTCTGGGATCACTCCCCGTCTGCTAACACCCACCACCATTCAGACCCCATCCTGATAACCCTTCCATGAAGAGGTCTTGCAAAGTGAATGAAAATTCAAAAGTTAAAGATTCAGTTCTATTCTCCCTGCATAAGAATATATGCTGAAGGCTTCCCTGGTGGCACAGCAGTTAAGAATCTGCCTGCCAATGCAGGGGACACGGGTTCGAGCCCTGGTCCGGGAAGATCCCACATGCCGCAGAGCAACTAAGCCCGTGCACCACAACTACTGAGCCTGCACTCTAGAGCCCGCGAGCCACAACTACTGAGCCCACGTGCCACAGTTACTGAAGCCCACACGCCTAGAGCCCGTGCTCCACGGCAAGAGAACCCACCGCAATGAGAAGCCCACGTGCCGCAACGAAGAGAAGCCCACGTGCCGCAATGAAGAGTAGCCCCCGCTCACCGCAACTAGAGAAAGCCGCACACAGCAACGAAGACCCAATGCAGCCAAAAATAAATAAATATATTTTTAAAAAATATGCTGAAAGCACAGAAATGCTTTCAATATTGAAAACTGATCTAAAGCAGTTAAATATTGTCCCCATAGATAAAACTGACTTTAAATTGGCAATTTTGAGTGTCTGTGACCTACGTGTACAGGACGAGTCATTTCTGAAAAGCCAATTGAAAGAGACTTATCCGACACATCTGGAAGGGAACACACCAAGCAAATCTAAAAAAGCCTCCTAGTCTCAAAGAAAGTAAATGTTTTAAGACTCTAGGTCATGTGTGTTTGGAAAATAGGGACATGTGACTGTTACAGAGGGGAAAAAATAGGGAATACATAGGACAATGCTTTAAAAAAGAGGTCTACTTCAGAAACTGGGATGTTGAGTCTCTCGAATACTGACATGCTTTTCGGGGAAAAAAGCAGTAACAACAACAAAAAGATTTTGCCCACTTCATCTCTCAACTCATGGGAATCAAACTTAGGAAAAGGGTCCAATATCTACTTAAATAAACAACTAAGAGGGGGCCCTCCCTGGCGGTCCAGTGGTTAAAGACTCCACGCTTCTAATGCAGGGTGCACGGGTTCAATCCCTAGTCGGAGAGCTAAGATTCCCACATGCCATGCAGCCAAAAAAAAAAAAAAAAAGAGGGAATAATTTATCAAGTGCTTGCACCCAGCACACAGGAACACAGAGGTCCTTGAAATTTGTTTAAAGGAGGACAATCCTTAAGAAAATTATATTATGTATTAACCCTCAGAGACTAGATTTCTGGATATCTGTGTGAACCAACACCTCTTCTTCCAACTTCCACTAAAACAAGTACAAAGAGCAAAGCAGGGGCTTCCATGGTGGCGCAGTGGTTGAGAATCTGCCTGCCAATGCAGGGGACATGGGTTCGAGCCCTGGTCTGGGAAGATCCCATATGCCGCGGAGCAACTAGGCCCGTGAGCCACAACTACTGAGCCTGCACGTCTGGAGCCTGTGCTCTGCAACAAGAGAGGCCACGACAGTGAGAGGCCTGCGCACCGCGACGAAGAGTGGCCCCTGCTCGCCGCAACTAGAGAAAGCCCTCGCACAGAAACGAAGACCGAACACAGCCAAACATAAATAAATAAATAAAAATTAAAAGTTAAAAAAAAAAAAGAGCAAAACAATATATTCAAAACCAAATGGTGGGCTTCCCTGGTGGCGCAGTGATTGAGAGTCCGCCTGCTGATGCAAAGGCCACAGGTTCGTGCCCCGGTCTGGGAAGATCCCACATGCCGCTCCGCGGCTAGGCCCGTGAGCCATGACCACTGAGCCTGCGCGTCCGGAGCCTGTGCTCTGCAACGGGAGAGGCCACAACAGTGAGAGGCCCGCGTACAGCAAAAAAAAAAAAAAAAAAAAAACCAAATGGTGACAACCTCTCAATTGTGATATATCAGAATTTAGGCCTCTGGGTGATTAATTTATACCACTGACAAACCAAGTCTAATCATTCCAAATTGTTACTTGTTACTTCCAATTGTTACTTGTCTATATATACATTTTCACAGAGCAAAAATATTATGTTTATTTGCAGGGAACGGGAAAATTGACAGCAAATTTCATAGCTGATTGAGCCACTGGCTATCTACATACCTATTCACATAGCAAAATACTTCTGCCCTACTGCTGAGTTTTCTATTTTCAAATCTCCTGCCAGAGGATACTTTAAAACAGTGATATTCTTATCATTATACATTATTTTTCAATAAAATACAGAGAGCCCAATGTCCATATCTTTACTTTTTATCTAGTGAAGTTGCAGAAAAGTCGACACAAATCTAGCAAAATGGGACAAACTGGTACCTCATGGCATCTGCAGAATTGCAGACTGTCTGCCAGGCCTCACCTCATATCCGGGCAGAAGTTGGGCAAACACTGTGAGCAATCCTGGCTGTGAGGTCACAATGCCGGCATCACAAACAGCGATTCTGATGCCTGTGCGCCTCTAGGATGCAACCTCACCACTTTAAAGAAAAACCAGAAGGTTCCATAATCCTGAACCTGGAGCTGATGACCCCAAACATGCACCTTCTCCCAAGAAAGTATCCTCCCATGTAAAATTAAGCAGCATCATTCCCCACTACTGACCAGCACAGGCAATGCAGGTGAGCAGAGAAAAGCTCATCCACCTAAAGTTAAGTATCCAGCTCACCACCAGGAAGGTATTTTTATATACTTCAAGTTTGCAAGTTTTTATTTCAGTTCAGTTTCAAACACCTTTCCTTAGTATTCTGTCCTGGAAAATTAAGCTATATTTAAGAATTCTGAAAACTGAGTAGGATGTAAATCATAAACTTAAGATATCACCTTGGTCTTGCCACTCTACCACATCGCTAACTTCACCGATCCCAACATTTATTGACTAAGAGGAATAAGGATTATAATGTGTAAGTTAGAGGTTCACAAGTACAAAGTACAAAGTACAAAGCCACAAGTACAAAGCCTCACCACAGCTCCACGATAGTGTATCTTCGCTAAGAAAGTCAAAATCGCCAGATTGTTGTCATTGCTGTGGTTCCCTGCCCCCACCCCCATGAGTTCTGGAATTTTCAAGCCAGCACACAATAAGAATTAGTGACATTTTATTGTTACTTCTAAGAGGTTAAACATTCTTAAATTGGAAGGAAATGTAATAAAGGATTAACAGTAATTATCTCTAGGTGATGGGATTACTGGCAGCTTTTAATCTTTGTTTCTGAAGCAGGAAAAAAAATTTTAATGACTTTTTTGGAGGCAAAGTAAAATGGGCTGCAACCAGGGAGTGAGGAAGCAGACTCTACTGTGCTATGTGCACAGGAACATGAAACCAACAGGCCAGTGTCAGCAGTGAGAAGTGGGTACCCATGGGGAGAGGCTAGGTGTTCACCAAGCCGACTTCTTTCTCTTCCAGGAGTCACAGACCTCGTTTCCCAGCTCCCTTTGCAGTTCAGGGTGACCACGTGACTGAGTCCTAGCCAATGGAATGAGAGCAGTGCCTGGGCTGTGTGCACTTCTAGGCCTCCCCCATAATATCTTCCCATTCTTGGCCCTTCCGGTGGCTTGATGGAGATGAGCAGGGCAACCTCAAAAGCATGGATGGAAGACAATGTGATCACAACTCGGAAGAAGCTTGAATCCCTGTATCACTTCTCTTCATTTCCCCCATCAGAAAATACCTACCCTGGACTTTTCCATAACTGAAAATAAACTTTCATCCATTTAAGTCATTAAAATTAATGGAGTTTGCTATAGCAGCTAGCTTTTCTTACCTAATACAGTGGCAATGAGATAAAAACTCTTGCTAAGAGCTTTGGAATCATCTCAGCTAAGTAAACTCAAAGAATATTTTAGGATAAGCACCTGAGACAGAAATGCTTCACATCACAAAAAGCATAATTATATGAAAGATAAATAAACGCAGTGGTTAAGAATCCACCTGCCGGGCTTCCCTGGTGGCGCAGTGGTTGAGAGTCCGCCTGCTGATGCAGGGGACATGGGTTCGTGCCCCGGTCCGGGAAGATCCCACATGCCGCGGAGCGGCTGGGCCCGTGAGCCATGGCCGCTGAGCCTGCGCGTCTGGAGCCTGTTCTCCGCAATGGGAGAGGCCACAACAGTGAGAGGCCCGCGTACAGCAAAAAAAAAAAAAAAAAGAAAAAAGAATCCACCTGCCAATACAGGGGACACGGGTTCAAGCCCTGGTCTGGTGAGATCCCATATGCCACAGAGCAACTAAGCCCGTGTGCCACAACTACTGAAACCTACGCGCCTAGAGCCTGTGCTCTGCAACAAGAGAAGCCACCACAATGAGAAGCCCACGCACTGCGAGGAAGAGTAGCCCCTGCTCACCACAACTAGAGAAAGCCTGCGCACAGCAATGCAGACCCAACACAGCCAAAAATAAATAAATAAATAAATTTATTTAAAAAAATAAATAAATGTACTGTATTTTTTTTTAAAGCAAAAAAACATTTTACTGGGACTTCCCTAGAGGTCCAGCAGTTCAGACTCCGTGCTTCCACTGCAGGGGGCGAGGGTTCGATCTCTGGTCGGGGAGCTAAGATCCTGCCTGCCACGTGGTGCGGCCAAAAAAAACCCAGACATTTTACTGGCAAGAGCAAAGTATGTTTAAACATCACATAAGTCTGACTGTATGTAAGATAAGACTGATGATGAGTTGATAACTGTTCAAGAGTTAGGTGATGGTACTACTCACTTTACTTACGTAAATGTCTGAAATTTCCCATAATAAAAAGTTTCTATTATAGAAGATATTTTAGTAAAATCCAAACTCCACCTTCTTCCTCACCCCTTGTAACCTAAAAAAAGCTTAAGCAGTTTACAGAAATGAGAGGTTCCTCAAAATAAGCAGTTCCCCACAACAAGCATGGTATAAATTACGTCCAAATGAAAAGAAATAATAGTCTTCATAATTCTTCTCTGATTTCCTAAGGTTTTGTTTACTTTGGTTGTTTTGTGGTTTTTGTTTACTGTTATAAAAAATGTGGTTTTTTTAAAAAGTAGGAAGAGGGTTAGATTAGGAAATGAAACACTTGGATTCTGTCTCAGCCGGATGACCTTAAACTAGTATTTAACCCCTTCCTGGAACTCGGCACTCTCATCTATATAACCTAAGGATACTCATTACATAAGATCGGTTTCTAACTCCGTCCTTTCGTAGTTCCACTGTTTCAGATTTCAAATCCAAACTCCCTAAGTGAAAGGGCAAGGATTCACAAGTGAAAGGACTTGTGGCTCAAACTTTGCCAAAGTAAGAGTACTCTGCCATGAGGGAAGGAAGAACCACACCTGATAAGATCGGCCTCTAACGAGCGCAGAGTCTCCTGCTGCTCTCCAGCTCGGCACCGCATCCTCCGAGGCAAATCACATCTCCACATTCCCCCTCAGTCCCTTCACAGTCCATTTTGCCCCATCAGCTAAATGAAAATACTCCTCTATTTACTAAATCTGGAAATTCTATCTGGAGGCAAAGGAGAGTTGAAGAATTTGCAATGAATTTAATCTGCCAGGAGAGGGAGTTTAACAGTGAGCCTCCAAAAACAAGCTTCCCCCCGACTGCAGAGTGAGCACCTACCTGGATGCTCAGGTTTCTGCTCGACCCTGCTGGGTGCCCGCGAGGAGACCGGGCATCAGACAGGTTAAGTGACTTACCTGTAGACAGCTGCACTCTGAGACTTCTGAGCTCCTGTCTATTTCTAAAATGTTAAAAGTCCACGCACTTTATAATAGAAAGGAAGGGGGAAAGAAGTTCTGGTTTAATGGAAAGTCTAGTTGAGAGAAAGATATTTCTGAAGCTGATTTTCAAGTCAAGCTAGAGAGAAAAACTCAAAGGCTGTGTTCTAATATCATGTTCCTGAATTTGGGAAGTTCATTCACAGCTTAATCCCCTCCCCTGAAGTCATGGTTACATAAGTGTCTGTTGCCTGCTGTGTCACTTGCTGTCCCCCACCCCCAATACAGGAGACGCCTTGTAACCTGAGCTCCTTTGCTTCAGTCACTGAAAACACTTACACAACACCCTGGTCGCTTTCCAAACCGACTTGTACTTTTACTAAGGAAAGCCAAGTTATTCCATTTTTTCCCATCTTTCAAGTTTCATTCACATTGATATTTCTGTACATACGTAAAACACAAAGTTGAAGATCATTTTCGTATTTTCTTCAATTTCTGAGTAAAACAAGGAAGGTCAAGTATTTCAACTTCACAGGATAGCAAAGCACAATCAATAAGCTGGCAGGCTTGCCTGGGGCCAAGTTAAACATAACTCATCTCCTAGGTGAACAGAGCTGACAGTCCTCGTGTGGGAACTGCACAGTCATGCCTATTTATACACCCAAGGCCCACATTCCACTGCTCCACGCGGCACCCCCCCCCCACGTGTAAGGGCTTCTGGGGGACACAGGAAATGAATGACTCTAGAAGAATACAAGCAGACACGTCGCCTCCTCAGAGGTCTTTTCTGACCGCGCTTCCTGCCCTATCTCCTCCTCAGGACTGCTCTAGCCACCGTGCAGTCGGCTATAATTGAATGATGAATCATACTCACTCCTGTTTGGTTTGCACATCACCCTATGACTAAGTTTCTCCTGGTCGGGGATGAAATTTGCCTCTGAATCCAACGGGCGTAAAAAAAGTATCTGATACTCAGCAAGAGTTCAAAAAAGTCCTGAACTGACTCAACAAAACAAGAACCCCCAAAATGATGCAATTTCCAAACTAAAGCATCATCTTCTACGCGTTTGATGAAGATGACAATATTATAAGGTTTCCCAACCCTGGAACCTCCTTTAAAAGGTAGGCCAATGAGGCTATGGGCAAACTGTTCAATTACCACCTCCAGTGAATGCTATGTAAGAGCTGTAAGTCTCTAAAATTAGATTACCTTTGTTGACACAGAGATACTTGCTCTGTCCAACAGAAATACAATGCGAGGCAAATGTGTAATTTTGAATTTTCTAATAACCATGTTTAAAAATTTTTTTAAAACCAGGTGAAATTAATAAACTATTTTTGTTAACCAAATATTGATATATGCAAAATGTTACTTCAAATGTAATCAATATAAAATTATTAATAAGCTATTTTTACATTTTTTTTTCCTATTCGGTTTTTGAAATGCAGTTGTGTATTTTATACTCAGATCTCAACTTGGACTTGCCAATAGCCATATGTGGCTTATGGCTACTGTACTGGATGGTGCAGCTTGGACTTGCCAATAGCCATATGTGGCTTATGGCTACTGTACTGGATGGTGCAGCTCTAGAACATACGCTTAAGGTAGATTATAAGGTAGCTCTCCTCTTGACATCGATAATGAACTTGCCAATCAGATACCCCAAGTCCCCGTGGGTATGCAACATTCGTCTTTCCTATCTCATTACAACACACATGTGAGGGAAAGGAAAAAATGTATAAACTCTTTTTTTTTTCGGTACGCGGGCCTCTCACTGTTGTGTCCTCTCCCGTTGCGGAGCACAGGCTCCGGACGCGCAGGCTCAGCGGCCATGGCTCACGGGCCCAGCCGCTCCGCGGCATGTGGGATCTTCCCGGACCGGGGCACGAGCCCGTGTCCCCTGCATCGGCAGGCGGACTCTCAACCACTGCGCCACCAGGGAAGCCCAAAATGTGTAAACTCTTGAATGTAAAACTGAATAATTTAATTGTTCTTAAGATAAAAAAAGAAAAAATAACATTTCTAGTAAGAGGACCTTTTTTTTTTTAATTTTTTTTTTTTTGTAAGAGGACCTTTAAAATATCTATTTGACAGGGATACATGATGTACAAAGAAGCCCTGCTTATAGCACAAGGCACTGCCCAGTAAAACTGATAGCTCAATGCAAACAGTTTGAAAACACACCCACACAAAACTCAAAGCAAAGTACAGAGATTAAATTACAGGTAAAAATTTAATAAGTGTGTCTCAAGACACAAGAAAGGAACCTGAGAGGTAGTGACTGGCAGATTTAAGGGCGATGTAGCAGGAGGCAGCGTTTCAAGCACGAAGAGGGGCATGAAAGCATCGTTCTACTGCAGTGGCATCACACTCAGCTACTTCTGGCTTTCTGATTGCAGAAAACCAACATAGAGTCAAGGAAGGGTGGAAATAAGAACATGTGGAAAGACAGGCCTGGAGACTGGGGGGAAAACTATAGGAGAGAAGGAGGGGCTCAGGATGAAACCGCACTGTCAGTTATTCATTTCTTACTAATCTGTTATTTTTTTCCCCCAAACTTCAGTAAATTGGCTTTGACTTAGAAACAGTCTAATGGCTAGAGTTTAAAATATAAGACCCAGGGAAGAAAAGCAATGTCCCAAGTTTGAACATCTGGGATACATGTCAGTCTACTTAATGGAGACACAGAACACTCCTTGGGGGATGAAGAGGGGAGCATCTCCTCCAGGGCGAGGGCTCAATGTGAGGGAACGATGATGAGTGACGTGAAGCCACCTAAGGTCAGCCTAAGGTCCGGGCCTCCCAGAAGCTTGCCCCTTGAACACAGAAAATGTGTGTGATGTCACAAACGCAGTTTAGGGCACAGGCCACCAAAGAGCCACTGCTTCACGTTAGTGTGAGAGCAAGTGAGATAAACTAAAGTGAAGAGTGAGCAGGGAATTGGAGCCATTTGGTTTTAGCAACAACTAAGTGGTTGGCTTAAAGGGTAAAGCGAGAGGTAAGTCTGCTGAGGCTGGCTGATGACAGAGAGGGAAAATCCAGACGGCCCCTCTGTTTCTTTATTCCACCATCTTCAGCAGAGCGTTCCAATACTCAGGAATAACGGAAAGATTAGCCAGGGGAAAAGGTCATACAGCCCTCTCAGAAATAAACATACACAAGAAGTGAAAGGGAGAAAATGAGAGACTCCATCTTCCAGAGGGGTGACTGTCCTTCAGAGTGCTATGCCTAAAAGGGTGGGGCAGTGTCTCAAATTTGTTCAGGAGGCCAGGGCATCTGGAAACAGTGGTGTTCTTAAGAGAATACCATGAAATACTGAGATACAGTACAAAGTCTAAAACATCTAAATGTATCCATAGCAGCGGAAGACTAAGACAACTAAGAAGCCCTATACGAGGTGAAAAATGAAATTAAGAAAACCACTGTTCATTACTTAATTTCTTGTATACACTGGAAAAAGCAGCATCTCAGTCTAGCCTAAAGATTACTAGCATTCTCCAACAATCACCTGGCTAAAGAAACAGAACCTTCTAAGGACTGAAAGCTGCCTGATATCTCTCTCACAACTCATTCACGTTATTTTGGTACTACTGCTTTTGATAAATTTACAGTTAATGCACAAGCTGAAGACAGAGCTGGCAATAATTGATATTCGTGGAGTGCTAAGTTTATACTTTTCAGAAATCATTACAAAGCATGACACAAGGGCTTCCCTGGTGGCGCAGTGGTTGAGAGTCTGCCTGCCAATGCAGGGGACCCGGGTTCGTGCCCCGGTCCGGGAGGATCCCGCATGCTGCGGAGCGGCTGGGCCCGTGAGCCATGGCCGCTGAGCCTGCGCGTCCGGAGCCTGTGCTCCGCAACGGGAGCAGCCACGACAGTGAGAGGCCCGCGTACGGGGGGCGGGGAAGCATGACACAAAACAATAACGTAAGTTAAAGGGAGGGAAAAGGAGACATGGGAGACACAAGTAAAATTAAAATGTAAAAACACCAACTTAACTGTAGTGCCACTTGTCAGTACTTCCATTCAGGCCCACACGTACCAAATTTACTACCTTGTTTACAGGATTTACTTATACTAACTCCCAAGAGACACATGTCAGAGTAAGAGTACTAGCATTTATCCTTCAAAACCATAGTCCTCACTGTCTTCACTTGCAACAAGGAACTATTCCTTGTTGACATTGGATCAATGCGCCTTTCATATGGTAGATTCCTTAACAAATATTTATCCAATATTAAAGCCATGTCCTTTTTTAAAAAATTCCATTGTCAACAATATTGCTAAACACCAGTATTTCCTCAAAGATTTCCGTCCCCCGAGTAGCCCTTGCTACCCAGACTGATGACAGCAACAGGACAACCAAGATGTCAAAGAGCTCTTGACGGGTTACTCAGGGGTTGGAAAGCTTTGAGGAAATACTGGTGTTTAGAAAGAGTCCAGGAGGCATAATTCTGGGTCTTCTTTAGCCTTTTGTCACCTTATTGTACTAGAGGACCACTAAGATCTGTTTTCACTGATACTTATCTACATAAGTATTTATATATTTCACACACAATATACAACTTTTTAAACAGGCCAGGCTCAAATAGCTTTAAAATTAACACGAAGATTAAAAACACAAACTACATATCTCTAGCAAGGATAAAGTACATAAGATGAAAATAAACAATGTAGTCACCGTTTGTTTAAAAGGATCAATGTGAGAGGGCTTCCCTGGTGGCGCAGTGGTTGGGAGTCCGCCTGCCGATGCAGGGGACACGGGTTCGTGCCCCGGTCCGGGAAGATCCCACATGCTGCGGAACGGCTGGGCCCGTGAGCCATGGCCGCTGAGCCTGCGCGTTGGGAGCCTGTGCTCCGCAGCGGGAGGGGCCGCGATGGTGAGAGGCCCGCATACCGCAAAAAAAAAAAAAAAAAAAAAAGAGAGAGAAGCCCATTTAGACACTAAAGGGCGATACAGCCAGGAAGGGTCAGAAAATGAATTGGCTCAATTCAAATGGTACTACAAGGGAGTTGCACTTCCAATGTCTAACTGGTAGAGCCCTTACAGGGCAATTTATAAAGTCAGTGTTCGTCTGAGAATATCACACAATATTCTCAAAGTGTTCATTTGAGCATATCACACAATAAGGTGCTGAAGGTAAACAGAAAGTTTTACATCTTTCCATCAAAGTCAGAAGTAGAATGTTAAATGATTAAAGACTCGGTTTAGGATATTTGCCAAATAAAGTCAGAATTGGATGTCAACAGAGAGACATAACCCCTTGAAAAATTATTCTGTGCTCGAAAATTATATGTTTTTAAAACTTGACGTGTATATGACACAGTACCGAATACAAGTCGTACCCAGAGTTTCGAAGTCTACAGCAGTTTTTAAAAGGAGGGGGAGGGTGCCAAAACCCAACCAAAGCAAAAGGAGCTGGAGCATTCGGCAAGTTCTTCAAGATGGAACACTGAGCCATGATGCATCGGCCTGCCATTATGAGTGTCTTTGTACAGCTCAGTTTGTGTGAAGGTTTATTTTCTGTTCCTGTTACTTAGATAAGCAGGTAATAAGCAGCCTCCCAAAGTTCCTCCATCTGCAAAAGAGTTCTTTTTAAAAGGAGGGGAGGACTTCCGTGGTGGCGCAGTGGTTGAGAGTCCGCCTGCTGATGCAGGGGATGCGGGTTCGTGCCCCGGTCCGGGAAGATCCCACATGCCGCGAAGCGGCCGGGCCCGTGAGCCATGGCCGCTGAGCCTGTGCGTCCGGAGCCTGTGCTCCGCACCGGGAGAGGCCACAACAGTGAGAGGCCCGCGTACCGCAAAAAAAAAAAAAAAAAA
This sequence comes from Tursiops truncatus, assembly GCF_011762595.2. Taxonomy (NCBI): domain Eukaryota; kingdom Metazoa; phylum Chordata; class Mammalia; order Artiodactyla; family Delphinidae; genus Tursiops; species Tursiops truncatus. Next base: position 7,233,592 of record NC_047046.1, on the reverse strand, counting down.
AAAAAGGAGGGGAATGTAAAGCTGAGCTATTCTGCTCATTTACACAAGTTTTGACAAAATTCCTGTGACTCTGTAACTCTAATACCACCAGCTTAGAGACGGGATCTTGAAAGGAACTAAAATTACTAGGCCTGGTTAGTATCTCCCAGAAGAACTTAATAGGTCAGCAGCAGTCAATTATACTAATATGCAAAAAGGAGCAAATGTGCTTAATATAGCATCATAAAATTTTAGAATCAGAAGAGACCTGCAATCTAGTTCAACTTCCTCATTTTACCACTGAGGAAACTGATTCTAAAAAGTGAAATCACTTGTTAAGGTCACAGTTACTTAAGAGTCTAGGACTTAAACCCCAGTCCCCAGTTTAAAGACTCCTGACCCTAAACAATACTGATGAATAAAAGTTTCTGATCTGTTATAAACAGCAGTGAGATGAGTCAATCTCAAGGCAAGTTAAAACTCGTTTCCCTTTCCAGTCTTCACAAAGGAATAAAAGTAAGCATATTTTCGCTTGCCCTGAAACAGCCACACATTGCCCATACCAAAAGCAAACACTTCACAACTGTTTGTTCTGATGGGGGGGGGGGAAGGGCACAAAGACAACACAAAGAAGAATCAATGACTTCCTTACTGGGTTTTTTTTGCCTCTTTATAAAAATTTTCTTGCTTTTACTTTGCAAATGAGCAAGTTTAATAGTTGCAGGTCGGGAATTCCCTGGTGATCCAGTGACTAGGGCTCGGCCCTCTCAATGCCAGGGCCTGAGTTCAATCCCTGGTCAGGGGACTAACACCCTACAAGCCACATAGTGTGGCCAAAAAAGAAAAATAAAATAGTTGCAGGTCTTTAGAGCAAATGGAAAGAATAACCACATTTCTGTTTTCACAATACTGAAGGATACTCGGCTACTTCGAATTTATTCATAAGTCCCTACGACAGTTTTCCGTACAACCACCCTAGATGCTGTCAAAGGAAACTAGGAATTGTTTCATTTGGATCTTAACACCCAACTTCATTGTTGGTTATTTTTTACCTGTTTAGGTAATCTTCTACACAGACACACAGCTAGTTCTATCAGACCTTAGAAAGAAAGAAACCCCTTTTAATTAAACTGTGGGAAATAAAACTGACAAATATACCAAAGGGCTTGAGGTTTCGCAAGGTACAAGTTCTGACATGGGGAGCGAGAGTTCCTTTTCCATGCTGGATATTTAGCTCCTCATAAATTCAAGTTCTTCAGGGAAAGCTGTTCATTAAAAATGTGCCCTTCAGGGCTTCCCTGGTGGCGCAGTGGTTGAGAATCTGCCTGCCAATGCAGGGGACACGGGTTCGAGCCCTGGTCTGGGAAGATCCCACATACCGCAGAGCAACTAGGCCCGTGAGCCACAACTACTGAGCCTGTGCGTCTGGAGCCTGTGCTCCGCAACAAGAGAGGCCGCGACAGTGAGAGGCCCGCGCACCGCGATGAAGGGTGGCCCCCGCTCGCCGCAACTAGAGAAAGCCCGTGCACAGAAACAAAGACCCAACGCAGCCAAAAATAAATAAATAAATAAAAATTTTTTAAAAAATGTGCTCTTCAATAGTGGCAAGACGTTCCTCCTCAAATTAACTTTCTAAAACATGACAGAAAAAAGGTTTTCATTTCCCAGACGAGTAGAAGTGGGGGTTTCCCCCATTCTGACTTAAATGAAAGAAGAAAATTGAGGTGCTGAACCCCGACTTCCTTTAGGGATGGGAGGGCGGGAAGACGCAAGGGATTAAAGGGAAGGGGAGAGAAGAGTTCTGACACTTAGTTTTACAGACATTAATTCATTTAATAGTCATGACAGCTATGTGAAATAGTTATTATCCCCAATTTAGAGATGAGAAAACTAAGCTCCAGAAGGTTAAGCAGTTTGTACAGGATCTTCCATAAAGTAACATAGCTGGGATTTGCTGTCAGGCAAGGACTGAAGTCTTGCCCTTAACCTTACTTCCGTTAACAGCTCTGGGTTCTCCAAGAGCAGAATGCATGCCTGTTTTACTGAACTTTGCATCTCCAACATCTGAGCTAGTGCCTCGCAACAGCAGGTGCTCAAAAATGCCTGATGAACGTATGAATTAAAAGATAATTGGTAGGACTCCCCTGGTGGTGCAGTGGTTAAGAATCTGCCTGCCAATGCAGGGGACATGGGTTCAAGCCCTGGTCCAGGAAGATCCGACATACCGCGGAGCAACTAAGCCTGTGCGCCACAACTACTGAGCCTGCACTCTAGAGCCCTCAAGCCATAACTACTGAGCCCACGTGCCGCAGCTACTGAAGCCTGCGCGCCTAGAGCCCGTGCTCTGCAGCAAGGGAAGCCACTACAATAAGAAGCCCGCATACCACAACGAAGAGTAGCCCCCACTCACCGCAACTAGAGAAAGCCTGCGTGTAGCAACAAAGACCCAACACAGCCAAAAATAAATAAATAAATAAATTTTTTTTAAAAAAGATAATTGGTAAATTCAGCAACAAAAAAAACTCAACTCAAAACTCTGCAAAGAACTTGAATAGACATTTCTTCAAAGATACAAAAATGGCCAATAAACACATGAAAAGATGATCAACATCACTAATCATTAGAGAAATGCATATCAAAACTACACTGAGGGCTTCCCTGGTGGCACAGTGGTTGAGAGTCCGCCTGCCGATGCAGGGGACACAGGTTCGTGCCCCAGTCCGGGAAGATCCCACATGCCGCGGAGCGGCTGAGCCCGTGAGCCGTGGCCGCTGAGCCTGCGCGTCCGGAGCCTGTGCCCCGCAACGGGAGAGGCCACAGCAGTGAGAGGCCCGCATACCGCAAAAAAAAAAAAAAAAAAAAAAAAAAACTACACTGAAATAAGACCTCACACCCATTAAGATGGCTACTATAAAAAAGAAAAGAAAAAGTGTTGGCAATGATATGGAGAAACTGGAACCCTTGTACACTGTTGATAGGAATATAAAATGGTACAGCCTCTGTGGAAAACACTCTAGTGGTTCTTCAAAAAATTATGAATTACCATATGATCCAGTAATTCCACTTCTGGGTATATAACCAAAAGAACTGAAAGCAGGGTCTCGAAGCAATAGTTATACACTCATGTTCACAGCGTCACTATTCACAATAGCTAACATGTGGAAGCAACCCAAGTGTCCACTGAGAGGTGAATGGATAAGCAAGATGTGGTGTAACCATACAAATGGAGTATTATGCAGCCTTAAAAAGGAAGGAAATTCTGACACATGCTACAACAAGGATGAACCTTGAGGACATTATGTTAGGTGAAATAAGCCAGTTACAAAAAGACAAATACCATATGATTCCATTTATATCAGGTATTTAAGAGTAGTCAAAATCATAGAGACAGAAAGTAGAATGGTGGCTGCCAGGGGCTGAAGGAGGGAGGAATGAGGAGTTACTGTTTAATGGGTAAAGAACTTCAGTTGTGTAAGATAAGAAGAATTCTGGAGATGGAGGGTGGTGATGGCTGCACAACAACGTGAATGTCCTTAATGCCACTGAACGGTACACTTAAAAATGGTTAAGATGGTAAATTTTATGTTATGTATGTTTTACCACAATAAAAACAATTTTAAAGAAAATAACTGGGGACTTCCCTGGTGGCTCAGTGGTTAAGAATCCACCTGCCAATGCAGGGGACATGGGTTCAAGTCCTGGTCCGAGAAGATCCCACATGCCGCAGAGCAACTAAGCCCATGGACCACAACTACTGAAGCCTGCATGCCTGGAGCCCATGCTCCACAATAAGAGAAATCACCACAATGAGAAGCCCACACACCACAGCGAAGAGTAGCCCCCGCTCACTGCAACTAAAGAAAGCTCGCGCACAGCAACGAAGACCCAACGCAGCCGAAAAATAAATAAATTAAAAAAAAAAAAAAGATAACCGGTATGCCTTTGTACGCCCTTTTTATCCTAAATGGTAACATACTATTTTTCTGCGGTTTGCTTTTATACTTAATATTTTAAAGGGAAAAAAAATGATAACTGGGATATTTTCCAAAGAAGCCGTACAATGACAACTAAGCACATGAAAAGGTACTCAACATCACTAGCCATCAGGTAAATGCAAATCACATCACAATGAGATATCACACTTCATCCTCACTAGGATGCCTGTAACCAAAAAGATAATAACAAGTGTTGATGACGATGTGGGAAAACTGGAATCTCGCTCATTGCTGGCAGTACAACCACTTTGGAAAACAGTTTTTCAGTTCCTCAAAAGGTAGGGTTCCCACATGATCCAGCAATTCTATTCCTAGGTGTGTACCTAAGATGAATGAAAACATATGTCCACACAAAAACTAATACACATATGTTCACAGCTGCATTATTCATAACAGGAAAAAGTAGAGACAACCCAAATGTCTATCAACTGATGAACAAACAAAATGTGGTATATCCACACAGTGGAATGTGATTCAACCATAAAAAGGAATGAAGCAGCATTGATATATGCTAAAACATGGATGAAGCTTGAAAACATTTTGCTAAGTGAAGTCAGTCACACTGTATGATCCCATTTATATGAAATGTCCCGAATAGGCAAATCTCTAGAGATAGAGAGTAGGGGTTGGGAGAGTAAGGAGGAAATGAGGAGTGACTATTAGTGGGTACAGGGCTCCTTTTTGGTGTGAAGAAAATATTCTAAAACTGAGCGTGGTGATGGCTGCACAACTCTATGCAAAAAAGATAACTGGGGGAAAAAAAAGATAATTGGTATACCCAGAAGTTTTCCTATTTACCACCTACAACCAGATATTTTTGACCAAACATCATAAAAAAAAAAAAACTTGCCAAAAAACTTAATGATTATAAAGTGCTAGAGACCAGTAAGAGGGACTCCTTCTCAGGACAGGGAAGCCTTTGCCTGATATAAACCCAGACATCTTAGCTCTATTTCCTGTTACCTGCCCTCAAACTTCAGAGCAGTAGGCTGTCTGCTATCATCTCAACCCACTACCTTTATGCCTTTGCTCAATCCGGCCTAGAATGTCTTCTCTAACCCACCCCTGCCTAGACACCCTCCGTCTCCATCAATGCCAAACACAAGAGCTAATTCCCACTTCGGAAGCTTCCTTAATCCCCTCTCACACACACACACCCATGCCAAGAGAACGGACCCTCTTCCAGGGCCCCAGCACGTCTCCGCCTTAGTCTCCACCTGGCCCACAGTTAGCTGTCTCACCTAGTGAGACAGAGTCTTTGCAGCACTCAACAAATGTTTGATAAATCGGTATTTCTGGGGTTTTTGCCCACCCCACGGGACACTCTCTATTGGTCACATTCATCTGAAAAGCTTTACTAAAAATGTAACCATTCGCAAAATAAGCCAGGTGACTCACAGGCAACTAGTGATCCTGGACTAGTCTTTCCTCTGTCTCCTCGGTCTCTTTGGTATTTGAAAGCGCCGACTCCCTTAGCACTATGACTGTCACCGAATCCCTACATTAACAGAGTAACCCCAGCAGGTGGACAGGGCAGGTGTTACCCCACTTGACAGAGTGAGAAGCAGACTGAGAGAGGTCAAGCAACTTGCCCAACTTCACATGACTCATGGAGTTGGGGCTGAAGCAAATCCAGGACCTCAAACTTCTTCTCTTTTTTTTCTTTTTTGGCCGAGCTGCGTGGCATGCGGAATCTCAGTTCCCGGACCAGGGATGGAACCCATGCCTCCTGCATTGGAATCGTGGAGTCTTTACCACTGGACCGCCAGGGAAGTCCCTCAAACTTCTTAACAGTAGTTCTGATTCCCCATGTTGGTTTACCCAGAATATTTCCAGTGAAAATATTACACTTTTAATTACTTCAAAATAGAAATATAGATCCAGCCATAAATATATTTTTTAAGTATAAAGAAGAAAAGATTAGAAGGACATACTCTAGAACACTGAAATAATCTTCTCTGAGCAGTAGGATTATGGATAATTTGCTTTTTTCTATGTTTTTTAATATGTCTGCTTTATATCTTACGCATTGAAACCACATATTATAGGATAACCAATATATGTTATTAAAATGTAAGAGCCCTTGTAAAACTGGTACATAAGGGGAAAATAAACCTGAGAACCTAAAAAAGTAACAACTTCACTAGAAAAAATTTTCTAAAATCTGAATCTGACTCTGATACTAGATTCTCAGTGTCACAACCGAAGCAAGCCACGTATACCTTACAACAGAAATTAGCAATACTTTTTTCCAGTCACCCATGTGTGAAAGAAACTTAGTGACAAAAGTTTTCTTTCACTTAAGCTGTAAAAGAAAAAAAAATTACCCTGCCTATAAAGTTTATTTTTCTATAGTGTGGAAAAGAGAAGTCTAAATAGGTTACTTCCTGCCTTACGATATTAGAAGGCAATGTCTCCAGTAAGAAATCATTCTATGGAGGAAACCAGATAAAGAGAGAAGGCAGGAGATAAAATGATTTGATTGAAAGATTTTTAGGGAAATTTCCCTAATATCTCTTATTTTTCCTGAGAAGACAGGGAAAAATTATGCCAAATATTTCAGCGCACTACTTGACCAGGGATCTGTAGAATCAGGAAAAAAAAATCTCATTAAAGTTGTCTTCCCTTTTACAACAAACACAAATGTTGGATGATTTGCACCTCCTGAACATCCGGATCTTCAGGCCTTTAACTTCAGAGAAGATAGAGTAAATCAAGGACTCGGCAATTTTAAGAGTAAAAAATGGGCAGAGTTAAAACTGGGATCTAACCCAAGCTATACTTAGACATAAGTAAGCAAAGGAGAATACAAATATCAAACTACTTAATTCAAGTTAGAAGAATAATATATTAGACCTTATGCTTATATAAAACATTAGGGCAGCAAAATGTCTGTCTGTAGTCTCACTGGAATTCCTAAGAGGCAAATGAGAATACAACTCCCCGAGGAAAGAGATAGCAGAAAGGGTTCCCAACAGGGATTCTGTAATAGGAGTACTTCTTTCCTAAGATTTTGCAAAGAACACTTTTAAGATTTTGTTGCTGAACCACCATAAGACAGACAATTAAAAAACAGACTCACCCACTGAGTTAGTGCTAGTGGAATCTGTCCTTCTGGAAGTGCCAGATGGAGATTAAAAAAAAAAAAAGCTCTTTACTAATTGTGGCCAAGATTCCTTGGTACTTGGTGCCAGGGCCAGGATATTAACCCAGATGTCCTAGCCAAATTCAAGGTTGGTTAATTACAGTCTGCCAACCCACCCAAAAAAAAAAAAAAAAAAAAAAAAAACAACTCCTCTGTTCCCCTGATTTGAAATCTGAAGAAGTCACTCTTGAAAATTCTTGTACAGCACCATCAATATGTTTTCCCTTAAAAGTGCATTGTAATTCAAATACTGACTTAAAGCATATGGATTCCTTGAGTTCCATCTACATGGGAAACATATACTATGCATATTAAAAATATATAAGATGCTATATTAGTTTAAAGCCTGCCTAAACAGTTCTCTAAAAAATTCATATTCAGAGTAATACTGTCACTGCCTTCCAATTAAGATTGAAGAGACTTAAATAAAAGTTTATATTAAACACAGATTTTGAACCATGAAGCTTTTAAGACTAAAAAGGAAGGCTCTACTGCCAGGAGCACAATTCCAGGAAAAAGCTATATTTGCAAATGTCAGTTACAAGGCCTCCCAGGGTTGAGCAAAAATCCTGCATACAAACAGGAAAGTATACACTTAACAGCAAGTCTGAACATCAAGTACTGGTCTGGCCTTTCTGCCAGCCACTTACTCAAGGTTCCACTGCCAACATATTCTGTGCATTGCTTAAAATAATATAAACTACGTTCAATTTCTAGCTCTGTATTCACTGGCTGTGCGGCCTTTTAGGGAAGTTAGTGAAATTCTTTAAGCCTTACTTCCCCCATCTTTAACTTTTTCTTCATCAAAATCACTAATAACATGGCACAAAATTCTTCATCTTTCACTATTTTAAAATATTTTAATACATATTTTAAGGGCTACAACCTGCATGGCCTTAAATTATCTGTCTCCTCCCAAGCTCCCACCTCAGGACCCTTGTCCTTGCTGTTACCCCTTCTTAGCATGCTCTTCCCTCTGGGATCTACATTCCCTCACTTATTCTAGATCTTTATTTAAAAGTCATTTTCTCAGCTAGGTCTCTTCTTATCACCCTATCTAAAATTTCCATTACCCTAACTCTTGTCCCCCAAACTTCATATTCCCCCTTTCCTGATTTATTTTTCCTTACCATGTACCACTCTCCAACATTTTTAATATGGTTATTGTCTGCCTCCCCTACTTGAAGGGGAGTTTCAAGAGAGCAGGGATTTCTGTCTGTTTTATTTACTGTTGTATCACCAGCACCCGGCACACAGTAGGTACTCAATAAATATTTGTTGAGTGAATACCAAATGAGACCCTAAGTACTGCCCACATATAAGTACACCATAGCCCCACAAGCTCCCTTTGGGAAGACTCCCACAGATTTCAAAATTACTGAAAAGAACTACTGGTTTGCAATGATTAGTAAACAACGGTGTCCATTCTTTATATCAGAGAAAAACACTCAACCTCTCACCTCATTTGTACAAGGAAGAGAGGGAAAGAAGCTGATAATTCAGATAAAGTGGAAAATTATATGAGGTGAAAAGTCTCACTTTAGTTAACACTGCACGAAGTTTTCTTTTAATGTTAACAAATACTAAGCCGTCTTCCTGTGACTTTACTACACTACTTCCAGTTTTTTTCTTTAGCTTTAACTTCTATAAAGCCAGTCCTGAAACTTATGGACCTCATATTTTCAATTAACTAAATAATAAGTATTTACTGAGCACATGGGACTCTGCAGAATTCTGTAGAGGGTGCTATAAAGTGAAATACAAGGTCCTTGATAGATAGATAGATATACACACACATATCATTGAGATATATACACACATACACACACACACACACACACACACACACACACACATTGGGAAGAACAGAAAATACATCTGTAAAAAACAATGAAGAACATCTGGCAGCCAATATGTGACAAATTCAAATGTGCCTACCTTTGTATGGAGTATAAGAGGCCCAAGTCATCTCTTACACACCCATGAGTTGGGTTTGGAATCCCAAAAGAGACAGCACGTAAAAGCAAGAGTCAAACATGACTGACTTAATGAGTCACATAGCACGCGACAGACTCAACGTTAGACACTAGGCTAAAAAAAAAAAAATTTAAAGTAAGTAAGAGAAGCACCAAATTCTAAACTCCTAAAGAACAGAAACCAGATCTGCCTACGTCATACTGAAGCACAATTAGGAGTTTAAGCAATTGCTGAAAAAAAGAGGGAAGGGCCGATCTTTATCTTTAGACAAAATACCTTTGCAAGGTCCACCCAGTTCCGTTTTTTACCCTTTTAAACAATGCCTAGTGGGAAGCCTAAGCTGTACTTTACCACTTTCTCTGAACCTCAAAAACCTAGGATAAGCTCTTGGCCAAGCAATCACCCACTTTCTTTGCTTTAAAAAGGGCCAGCCACAGGCTTCCCTAGTGGTGCAGTGGTTGAGAGTCCGCCTTCTGATGCAGGGGACACGGGTTCGTGCCCCGGTCCGGGAAGATCCCACATGCCGAGGAGCGGCTGGGCCCGTGAGCCATGGCCGCTGAGCCTGTGCATCCGGAGCCCGTGCTCCGCAACGGGAGAGGCCACAGCAGTGAGAGGCCCGCGCACCGCAAAAAAGTAAATAAATAAATAAAAATTAAAAGGGCCAGACTTGGGCTTCCCTGGTGGCGCAGTGGTTAAGAATCCCCCTGCCAACATAGGAGACACGGGTTCGAGCCCTGGTCCGGGAAGATCCCACATGCCGCGGAGCAACTAAGCCTGTGCGCCACAACTACTGAGCCCGCATGCCACAACTAGAAGCCACCGCAGTGAGAAGCCCGCACACCGCGCAGCAACGAAGACCCAAGGCAACCAAAAATATGTAAGTTTTTTTTAAAAAGACCCTATAAAAAGGGCCAGCCTTGCTCCTTGCCGGAGAGGCACTATACTAATTTAATTACTCAGCACCTGGAGTCAGAATACCTGAGCTCAAATCCTGACACCACCACTTATCAGCTGTGTGACCCTGAGCAAGGTTCCTGACCTTTCTACGCCTCCTCTGTAAAATGGGGATAATAACAGCACCATCACTGGGTTAGGTTAATTAATGAGATAAAACATATAAGAGACTTGCCCAGGGCATGAGCACAGGAAGCCCTCAATAAATGTTAATATTTCCAGAGAAAAATGCCCCAAAGCTGAGGAGCCACATACCTGAGGATTCTTGCAAAAGATTATCATTAAACCCAAAATTCTAACACATTTGGTCTCCGGACTTGTGCATACTATAGGTAACAGTAGTAATTAAATAAATAAAATAAAATAAAAACCAGTAACACCCACCAGAACCAGAACCATAAGAGCAGCAGCAGTAACACTAATGCTGAGCTCTTACTGGCCAGGCACTGTCCTAACCTGAAACAGGAAGAAGGCAAGGCCGCTGAATCCAACAAAAATAAGAACAAAAAGCAGCATTTTCCCCACCCTCCTTCTTAAAAACGGTAATTGGCGCCCAGGTTTTGCTAAAAGCAGGTAACTGAAGATTACAGACTTAACGTGCAATTTCTTCACATCAAAGAGGTGGGGCTGGGAAGGGAGGAGGGAGGGAGTGGTGCTCGGCTCCTGCCAGATGGAAAAGCCACATGAAGTGGAGAAACAGCCGAGTTCAAGGTTTCTCCCCAGATCAAAATCAGATTTCTGAAGCACAGGACCTCCAAAGGAGGGGAATCAGAAGGCTCTGCTTTTAAAATAACCTCTGAACAAGTGTCATCTGTCTTCCGAGCCAATGCCCCGCCGAGGCAGAAGGTTCGGGTTACGGGGCAGCGGTGTTATTTCAGAAATCCCTGTCACCTCTTGTCATCCACCTTCTCCAAGAATCACAGTCCCACTCGGAGTGGGGGGTGGGGCTGGGGGACAAAAGCCACGGCCGCCCAGGCCCCAGGCCAGCAAGGCCAGCCCGCCGGCCGGCGCCCGCCACGGAGGCCACGGCCAGGTTGCCCTCCATTCCGGCTCGCGGGCACCGCGGCCAAGGGCCCGAGGCACACTCAGGTGCCCGCCGGGGCAACAGGTCCCGCCGGGCCTCGGCCCCCCGGGCGTCCGCCCCCCACAACCCCCTTCCGGGGCTGAGGAGAGCGGAGAAGGGTGCCGGGGAGGGAGCGGCGCCTGGGGCGGCGCAGGGGCAAGGAGTCCAAGCTCCATCTTGAGGCGGGCGGAGGAAGGGAAGGCCGGGCTCGGCGCTGACAGGGCCGGCCACTTTTCCGGCTCCGGGCGGAGCACCCCAGGGACCGCCGGCCTCCACGGCCATCGCCCTGGGGCTCCCTGCGGCCCCTCGGGGTCGCCCCGGCGCGCGGGACTCGGTCCCCCTCTCAGACGCCGGGCCCGGCCCCCGGCCCCGAGCCGGGCGGGCAGGAGCTGGCCGGGCGGAGCGGGAGGGGAAAGGTGAAGAGGGGACGAGGAAGGGAAGAGGGCCCGCGCCGCGCCCCGCTCACCGCTCGCCGCCGCCGCCTCGGTCGCCGCCAGTCACCGCCACCTGCCCCACTGCAGCAGCAGCAGCAGCAGTAGCAGTAACAGCAGCCGCGCGGCCACCGCCTCCCGCCTCCCGGCTCGTCGGCTCCGGGCGGGGGAGAGCGTGACGCGCCGCCGCGGGGCCGGGCGGGCACGCGCCGCCTGGAGAAGACGCCGCGGCGGCTCCTCCCCGCGCGCTCGGCCGCCGCGCCCAACCCGATCGGCCCCGCGCCCCGAACCTCGCGGCCCGCACCCCGCGGCCGGCGTCGGGCCCGAGCCCCGCACCGCCGCCTCTTTGTCTGCACCCGCCGCGGCTCGGGGGAGGCGAACCCCAGACCGCCGGCACGCCCGCCGTCCGGCCCTCAGACCCTAACGAGGACCGGGATGGGGAGGAAGGTGCTAGGGAAACCCGAGAGGCCTGGACTAAGGGGCTTCTCATCATCACCGTTAGTTCCCCATTTTCTGAAAGTGTTCCCCAAATTTGCAAGTCACACCCGATAGCTCCATTCAGTCTTGACCACACAGCCTGTTAGTTTGGAGCCGATTCCCCTCCCCCGACCCCAAATCCCCAGGGTGAGAAACCCTTTGAAACAAGCTAGGAGGAGCTGCTCACAGCTGGTTAAGTTTAGGGAGCATCCTCTCTGCCCTCCTCGCCCTCCAGAGTGAGGAATCCCTGGGGGAAACGCTGAAAGGCGCTGCCTACAGCAAGTGAAGCTTGGGAAGAACCATCTCTGCTCTCCCTTTCCCACCAGGGAAAGAACGAGGGTTAAAAATCCCGTGAAACAAGCCCAGCACTTGCACCGTTAGTTTGAGAAAAGCCTCTTTTATTCGCCCCAGCCGCTTGGACGGAAGCCCTGGTTGATGTCCCGTCCTCCCACCTCCCCCCAGGGATCTCCTTTAAAAGCTTTTGAAAGGGACTGAAGGGAAGGCAGCAACAGCCTGCTCCGGGCTGGTGCAGCGAGGGCGGCCAGCATTTCACTCCCATGGACCATGGCAACCCCAGAAGCTTGGCAGCTCCTGGGAGGAATTTGCAGCTGTCAGGGATGCCCAGGATTTTGCAGCGACTCAGGGGTGGATAAGGGGCCCGGGGCTTCCTCCTCCTCTCCGGTAGAAGGGAATAATCAGGAGGGTGACCACTTTGCTGACCTTTATTCAAAGCACCGTGCTGCCTGGACCAACAGGCGTGCACAGAGCAGGGGGAGCAAACGACATTGAAAATGCATGGAATTCTGAACAAATAAGTAACTTTATCTGCCGGCCCCTCCCCTCGATTCACCTTTTAAGTCACAAAAATTCTGTTTCCTAATCCAACATCGCTTTAGCTTGCAAGTTGCGAGGTCAAAGTGTGGTGGCACCCGGATATCCAGTATCGATATTCCTAATCTGAAAGGCACACCTCACCCTCTCATCTGAAACACTTTTCAGCTCTCATACACAACCTGTGTAATCACAGATGCCGTAGAAAGAGGCAAAGACCACTGTTAAACGTGGGGTGCAAATATAAACACTTCCGATTTTCTCTTTTCTACTGATTCTGCCGAGCCTATTTTTATTTCTAAATTATATTTTGTTCCTTATGGACTTTTTTGCATTATTTTTGATTTTTAGAATATTATATTAAAATAGTATTCTTCTTGACTACTGAGTTTTTAGCGCCCACTTAAATTTTGTGACCAAGGCCTAGTCCCTGTCCTACAACCAGGGCATTGACTGTGTTCAGTCCGATGGTGTGGCTGGTGTTAGGACTAAAGAAGTTGCTCAGTCCTATTTCAAAATAAGCATTCACATTCCGTTTTTAGAGCTGAGCCACTGAGCTTTTTAAAATGTATATCTGCTGTAAAAGTATTGGAACAGCTCAGTGGAGAAAACTTTGGAAGACGGAGGGAAGTGGCAGAAGTTGAAAGCCAGTAGAGGTTCCAAATCTTCATTTTACAAAGTGGGGAAGTCATTAAATACTTTTTTTTTTTTTTGCTAGAAAAAAAAGGTTTACTGGGGCTTCCCTGGTGGCCCAGTGGTTGAGAGTCCGCGTGCCGTTGTAGGGGACACGGGTTCGTGCCCTGGGCCGGGAAGATCCCGCATGCCGCGGAGCGGCTGGGCCCATGAGCCATGGCTGCTGAGCCTGCGCGTCCGGAGCCTGTGCTCCGCAACGGGAGCGGCCACAACAGTGAGAGGCCCGCATATGGCAAAAAACAAACAAACAAATATTGAATCATGTTTTACACTTGAAACTAATATAATGTTATATGTCAATTATACCTCAATAAAAATGTTAAATGTAACTCCTAAGAGATAGTCCATAATTAAAATAATCTTTATAAAGAAGACATAGGAATTCATTTTCACTATGCTATTTTTTAAATTACATCTACTTTTATTAGCATTGTTTCAGAAACTAGAGTCAAATTAATTTCATTCACTCATCCATCAAATATTTACTGGCCCCCTGCTGTGTCCCAGGCACTGTTCCAGGTATTGGGAGAGCACGCAGTGGAGATCAAGTACTTATCCTCCAACCTTGACTTTTACTGCTATGTGCTTTACTAAATCAAGGTGGGATAATCACTGTTCCGTGAATTCCACTGGTTTTATGCCCACGGTGGATATAATGCACCAGACCATACTCCTTGTCAATTTCATTCAACTCTGCTAAAAATTGAGAGAGAGATTTATAAAGTCAGATACAAGAAAAATGTTTTAAGTTAACTCTGGTGTTTAAGGAGATACCAACATTTCCTTGCAAAGGTAAGGAGCTAGTGCTGGTTCATTTAATCAACAAGTGACTAACCCAGAGCAAGACAGTGTCTTAAAATGCAAAGAAAGGAAACCCAAAAATAAATCCCACAACACAGGATGAAGCATTCAGACTATTTTGGACCAAAAATTAATTTTATCACTGAAACCAATTAAGACTGTCTGCCATATCTACTTTATAAAAACAATGCTGACGGTGGTGGTTTTGTGGAATCTTTCAAGAAGCAAAACAATGAAAGAATGACAAGCTACTAAATTTAAATGCATAGATCACTTCTCAAGGAGAACCATCTTATGACAACAAAAGCCGTATTGTACACATTCAGTTAACAAAGAACAATATCAGTAGGGCACCACACATCATGATGTAAACTGCATTTAAGGACTTCTAAATACACTACTGCTTTGAGTGCGTGTACTTTCATGATGAGGGGGTTGAACAAGATGACTTATGAAGTTCCTACCACAAACATTTTTAAGATTCTGTGACTTTTATCCGGTGAAGCAAAACATTTGTGAAATCAGTGGTTGTTGCAGCAGTTTTAATCTAATGCAACAAATATTTGTTGAGTGCATGAAAAGTGGATTCTACCTTCAGCAAAAAATCAAGCAGACTCAAACAAATACACGTATATACATGTTCACAGCAGCACTATTCACAGCCAAAAGGTGGAAGCAAGCCAAATTCCCAAGAATAGATGAATGGATAAACAAATAATGGTATATACGTACAATGCAATATTAGTCAAAAAAAAAAAAAAATGAAGTACTGATACCTGCTACAACCTGGATGAACATCGAAAATGTTATGCTGAGTGAAAGAAGCCAGACACAAGAGGTCATGTATTGTCTGATTCCACTTATACGAAATATCCAGAAAGGATATTTATATGAGATAGCCAGAGATATCTAAAGCCATAGCAACAGAACATAGATAGTGGTTGCCAGTGACACGGGGGAGAGGGAAGTTGGAATCAACAGTTTAATGAGAGGGAAGTTGGAATCAACAGGTCTCCTTTTGGGGTGAAAAAATGTTTGGAACTGGGGCTTCCCTGGTGGCGCAGTGGTTGAGAGTCCGCCTGCCGTTGCATGGGACACGGGTTCGTGCCCCAGTCCGGGAAGATCCCACATGCCGCGGAGCAGCTGGGCCCGTGAGCCATGGCCGCTGAGCCTGCGCATCCGGAGCCTGTGCTCCTCAACAGGAGAGGCCACAACAGTGAGAGGCCCGCGTACCGGAAAAAAAAAAAAAAAAAAGTTTGGAACTAGATAGAGGCAGTTGTGGCATACTAAATGCTACTGAATTGTGTACTTTAAAATGATTAATTTTATATTATGTGAATATTATCTCAATAAAAATAAATACATAAATAAATGAAAGTAATAAACACTCAAAAAAAAAAAAAAGGCAAGTAGAGAATGGATGATAACCAGGTAGGTGGGAGATTTTGGAAAAGAGATTTTTTAATTGGGAGGCTGTTTGGACTAAAGTCCTTCCCAACTCTAAGAGTCTATTATTTCACAGACTGAGCTCTTCCTTAGTGTTTAATCACAACCATATTAGCTCTAAAAAGTCTAACTGTACAAAAGAGATAAAAATTAAATTTGAACTATAAATTAAGGAAATGTGTACAGGGAACTGTCAGCTTCTGCCAGGGCTTGTATTCAAATAAAATGACTACATCTCATTTAGACACCTTCTAGAAGGAAAGGCTCAAACTAAATAGGCAGATTTAATACTATCCTCAATCTTACATCATGGAAATAATAAATAGTTTTTAATTGATTTCAAATAAAAAATTAAGGGACTTCCCTTGTGGCGCAGTGGTGAAGAATCCGCCTGCCAATGAAGGGGACACGGATTCGAGCCCTGGTCCCTCTCATGCTGCGGAGCAACTAAGCCCGTGCACCACAACTACTGAGCCCACGTGCCACAACTACTGAAGCCCGTGCGCCTAGACCACGTGCTCTGCAACAAGAGAAGCCACCGCAACGAGAAGCCCGCGCACTGCAATGAAGAGTAGACCCCGCTCGCTGCAACTAGAGAAGCAGCAATGAAGACCCAGCACAGCCAAAAATAAACTAATTAATTTTAAAAAAACAAATAAAAAATTAATACTAGATTAACTAGTTTAACTCATTAGTACTAAATTAATTGATTTCATGCCTTACAGTCTGTGTGGGTATGTGTGTATGTCTTTCTGAGTATACATTTATTACATGTGAAGAGGTCGATTGGATACACTTGGGTTTAATGGTTGTCAATGAGACTCAGGATTTCCTGTGGAAAATATATTAATATAAATTAATATTTTATCATTATAAAAAAAGAAAGATACAAAACAGTGTGCATAATATGCTATGTTTTTTCCTTAAATAAGCAAGGGAGAGATACATACATACTTGTTTAATAGAAGTTGTCTTTTTTTTTTTTTTTGGCCGCACTGGCATGCAGGATCTTAGTTCCCCGACCAGGGATCCAACCCACGCCCCCTGCATTGGAAGTGCAGAGTCTCAACCACTGGCCCACCAGAGAAGTCTCTGGAAGTATTCATTTTAAATAAAATATTAATGCACATTTCTTGTCATGTTCCTCACACCTGACCTTGACCCTAAACAGCGCAAGGCATCCACTTGCCATGACTGGGAGGCGGGAGAGAAAGTGAGGTTGGGTTGTTGCCCAAGAAGAGAAAAGGAAAAGAAGTTTATATGCAGGTTTTGACGTTCAAAATAGGATCTTTGCTCGCATGCCACAACTAAGACCCGATGCAACCAAATAAATAAATATTTTTTTAAAAATAAGATCTTTTTAATAGCTTTGTTGAGATGTCTTGAAAATTCACATACTCATTAAAGTGTACAAATCAATGGTTTTTGGTATGTTACATGACTAACTTTTTAAAATTGTAGTAAAAAATATATAACAAAATTTGCCACTCTAACCATTTTTTTTTTTTTTTTTGCGGTACGCGGGCTTCTCACTGTTGTGGCCTCTCCCGTTGCGGAGCACAGGCTCCGGACGCGCAGGCTCAGCGGCCATGGCTCACGAGCCCAACCGCTCCGCGGCATGTGGGATCTTCCCGGGCCAGGGCACGAACCCGTGTCCCTTGCATCGGCAGGCGGACTCCCAACCACTGCGCCACCAGGGAAGCCCTCTAACCATTTTTAAGTGTACAATTCAGTGGCATTAGTTGCATTCACAATGTCATGCAACCTAAAATAGAATTTTGTAGAGAAAAAAAAAAATGGCTTGGTATTCCAGCCAGAATACCAAGCAAGAAAGGATTATTAAAAATTTGTTTAGCTCCCATTTGTCGGACCAAGGGCCTGGAAGACCAGAGTTTCTGCTATGAGGTACAGAAGAAACTCCTGTCCAACATTAAGACTTAGGAGGCTGGACATGGGAAGAAAGATGGCATCAAAGAAATAAGAGAAAATGCTGTACTTCCAGGCCTGGGAGTTGATGGAGGGAAAAGATCAAGAGAGCAAGTAAGTGGTGCTTCCCCCGTGGCGCAGTGGTTGAGCGTCCGCCTGCCGATGCAGGGGACACAGGTTCGTGCCCCAGTCTGGGAAGATCCCACATGCCGTGGAGCGGCTGGGCCCGTGAGCCATGGCCGCTGAGCCTGCGTGTCCGGAGCCTGTGCTCCGCAACGGGAGAGGCCACAACAGTGAGAGGCCCGCGTACCGCAAAAAAAAAAAAAAAAAGAGAGCAGATAAGGAAGGCAGATCTACAGGTTGAGATCTGGGGCAGGGAAGTGGGGTGGCCCCCAGAACTAGACTTTTTATCCCTACTCCACATTTGAGAGTCTGGAAGAAAACCCTTAGCCAGGGTGGTAGTTCTATGCCAACGTTGTTAGGAAGATGGGTGGCAAGGTCAGGCATAGGTAAGATCTAGTTTGCACTTCTGAGCCTCCCTTAGACATGAACGGCTGGTTGAGAGTTTTGTGCACCTGCTCTGGGACCCACTGTGGCAGCATCATGGCAGAGACTCAGAGGTGCCAGCTGTGCCAGAAAGAGGAGGGAAGGCTGAGTCAGCAGGAGGAGGCTCTGAGCCAAGAAAGAGCATATGTTAGGAACAGACTCCAAACAAACACTGAGACACAAAATCAGGACGGCTGCCCTCAAAGAACTCAGTTGTGTCTGACATTGCTGATTACCACCCTGAGATCCTCTCCCTTCCTTTGACTTAACAAACCCCAGTTATACTTGACATGACAATGTGCCCAACAATTTATGCTCACTTACTGAGGCTTTTCCTAGGAAATTCGGCTAGAGGTGGTTCTGGGAAAGCTTTTGCTTCTCTGATAAATGGAGACAGACACAGATGTACTGTCTGGAGCCAAAGCAGCTATGTTGTCATGCCGAGGTAGTGAACATGGAGACAAAAACCAACAGGCCAAGGTGACAGAGAAGAAAGACTGAAAGAACAGAATTCCTCTCCTAGAAAAAGAACTGTTTATCTGGGGCAAATATTTGATAAGAACAAAAATAGAGCTGTTTCGGGCTTCCCTGGTGGCGCAGTGGTTGAAAGTCCGCCTGCCGATGCAGGGAGCGCAGGTTAGTGCCCCGGTCTGGGAAGATCCCACATGCCACGGAGAGTCTAGGCCCGTGACCCTTGGCCACTGAGCCTGCACGTCCGGAGCCTGTGCTCCGCAAGGGGAGAGGCCACAACAGTGAGAGGCCCGTGTACCGCAAAAAAAAAAAAAAAAAAAAAAACAATAGAGCTGCTTAGAATGATAAAATAAATACTTGAGGGCTAACAGACTTGTTGAAAAGGAACTTTGTGAAGAAAACAGAAATGGCTACTGAGGATTTTTATTGTCTTACTATATGTTGTGTGTAGCTGTGTATTACTCCAATTTTTTAAGAAAATGTATGTCTCTGTGAGTTTGAATTTGCTTTTAGGGAAAAGCCATGTAGTCCTGAGTCGTTCTCCAATGTAGACGTGGGTTCAGGGGAAACCGAAATTTACTTATAGGAGTTTTTCCTCAGTGCAGAGTCCTCAGATGACACTTGCATGGTCTGTAATGTGTATAGCATCCATATATGAATACAAGCACAAATAGTATTTGCACATATAAATCCTCTCATTAGTCTGGACTTTGCCAGATAAGGTAGTTTACCATATTTTTATTTAACTTTCTGCATACCTAGGTAGATCTCAGGTTGAACACTGATGCCAAGTATATGAATTATCCATTTTTATTTATTTATTTATGGCTGTGTTGGGTCTTTGCTGCTGTGCGCGTGGGCTTTCTCTAGTTGCAGTGAGCAGGAGTTACTCTTCATTGCGGTGCGTGGGCTTCTCACTGCGGTGGCTTCTCCTGTTGTGGAGCATGGGCTCTAGGCACACAGGCTTCAGTAGTTGTGGCATGCAGGCTCAGTAGTTGTGGCTCGCAGGCTCTAGAGTGCAGGCTCAGTAGTTGTGGCACACAGGCTTAGTTGCTCCGCGGCATGTGGGATCTTTCTAGACCAGGGATTGAACCCGTGTCCCCTGCATTGGGAGGCGGATTCCTAACCATTGCGCCACCAGGGAAGTCCATGAATTATCCATTTTAAAATAATTTATTTTTTATTATTTATTTATTTATCTATTTATTGCGGTACGCAGGCCTCTCACTGTTGTGGCCTCTCCTGTTGCGGAGCACAGGCTCCGGACGCACAGGCTCAGCGGCCACGGCTCACAGGCCCAGCCGCTCCGTGGCATGTGGGATCTTCCCGGACCGGGGCACGAACCCGTGTCCCCTGCATCGGCAGGTGGACTCTCAACCACTGCGCCATCAGGGAAGCCCAATTTTTTAATTTTTATACGGTGGTTTTTTTGGCCATGCCACACAGCTTGTGGGATCTTAGTTATCTGACCAGGGATCAAATCCAGGTCCCTGGCAGTGGACGTGTGGAGTCCTAACCACTGGACAGCCAGGGAATTCCCCAATTTTTATACAATTTCTAAAGGTTACTTTCCATTTACAGTTATTACAAAATATTGGCTATATTCCCCATGTTGTACAATGCATCCTTGAGCCTATCTTACACCCAATAGTTTGTACCTCTCACTCTCCCCTCATATTGCCCTCCCCCACCAATTATCCATTTTTTTCCTCAGCATCTTCAACCTGTCTCTCTCTACCAGTTCCTCATTATCATGTAAATATGTTCAAGCTTCTCTTAAAAACAAAATGAAACAGGGACTTCCCTGGTGGTCCAGTGGTTAAGAATCCACCTTCCAATGCAGGGGACGCAGGTTCTATCCCTGGTATAGGAACTAAGATCCCACATGCGGCAGGGCAACTAAACCCGCAGGCTGCAACTACTGAACCCGCGTGCTCTGGAGCCTGCATGCTGCAGCGAAGACCCAGAGCAGCAGGACTCCCTTTACACATCTTCACTTTCCCAGCCAAGCTTTTGAACAAGTTCTCTATGCCCGAGGTCTCTGTTTTCCCACTTCGATCTGGGAAACTGTTACTGCCAACATCATCCATGACAGCCATGTCATTTAGTGAACTTAGTGAAATGGCTCTCATGGATGACTTTGGCAACAGTCATTTCAGCTGAGCAGTGGAAGCAAGAATTTGACCTACTCAACATTTTAGCATTTTCACTGTTGTCTATTCCCTCTGTGGTATATTGCAAAAAGTGGCTACAATTACTCATGCCAAACTCGATTAGAAGAGCTACCTAAATAACCTGCAACTGATTTCAGACTCATCAGGGAGCCAGTTGAGACAAGAAGAGCTACATAACTAAGCACAGTCTAAGTCTACAGAATTATGAGCTAAATAAATGGCTGAAGTTTTAATCCACTAAGTTTTGGGGTGGTTTGTTACTCAGCAACAGCTAACTGGTACATCCTCTTTCCATATCCCCTTCTCATCCTTTCTTTTCTATAACATCACACTTTTCTTACGCTCCTCCTTCTTCTCTGGCTGTTGCTTCTCAGTCCTTCCTCTCTGGCTGTTGCTTCTCAATCTCGTTGGCAGGACTTTCTCTATCTACCCCTTAATATTGATGTTCCTTAGGGATCTGTTTGAGTTCCCTCTTTTCTTCTCACCCATCATTTTCCTTGGGATAATCTCACCAGTTCACTAGTCTTCAGTTACTACCTATATACAAATAATTCCCAAATCTACATCTCCAGCCCAGAATTCTTGACTTTCAAATTAGTATATACAAATGAATATTAGACATCTCCACTTCAATTTATTCAATAATTATTTATTGCTTGTGTCATGGGTACGAACTGCATGTACTCAATATTGAACTGCTAATTCCTCCTCTAGGTTCCTTATTTCCTTATCTGCTGTCTCCATGCAGTTAGTCACCAAGTTCTGCCAATTCTATCAAATTTGTTGTAAATCCATCTAGCCTTCTCTATACTTACTGCCACTCTAGTCTAAACCACCATCAATTTCGGATTGTTGCAACACAAAAAATGATGTCCTTTCCTCTGGATAAAATAATACATATGATTATTGGTCTTCCTGACTCTGTGTTACTGCTCTGCAATCCCATCCCTGCCTTGTTATCACAGAGGTTTTTTGCTTTTTGTTTTTTGTGTTTTTTTGCCACGCTGCGCGGCACGTGGGATCTTAGTTCCCCGACCAGGGATCGAACCCGTACCCCCTGCATTGGAAGTTCAGAGTCCTAATTACTGGACCACAAGGGAAGACCCCTGAGAGGTCTTTTTCTAAGGCAAAGTCAATATAACTCTTACTTAAAACTTTTCCATGGGACAACAAGCCTTTATGTGTATCTAAATGTGATGCAACACAAAGCACACAGCACCATCTATGAAGTGGTCTCGCCCAAATAATTGAACCTGGATCTAATCCAGCCTTTAGGGCTATCTTCTAGTTTCCAAGAAATCTAGGAGATAGAGGAAAAGTTAAATAACAAATTCAGAAGGTGGAACATTCTATAGGACAACTGGCCCAGTTTTTTCAACTAGTCAATGGCATTTTAAAAAAAGAAACAAGAGGGAGGACTTCCTTGGTGGTCCAGTGGTTAAGACTCCATGCTTCCAATGCAGGGGGTGATCCCTGGTCGGGAAACTAAGATCCCACATGCCACATGACTTGGCCAAAAAAAAAAGGAGGGGGGACTTTTATACACTAAATAACTACAAAACATTGTTAAAAGAAATTAAAGAAGACCTAATAAGTGAAAAGATATTCCATATTCATGCATCAGAAGACAATACTGTTAAGATGGCAAAACTCTCCAAATTTCCCCAGATTCAACACAGTTCCTGTCAAAATCCAAACTGGATTTTTTTCAGAAATCGAAAAACTGTTCCTAAAATTCATATGGAATTGCAAAGGACTCTGAATAGCCAAAACAATCTTGAAAAAGAACAAAGTTGGGGGCTTCCCTGGTGGCGCAGTGGTTGACAGTCCGCCTGCCGATGCAGGGGACACGGGTTCGTGTCCCGGTCCGGGAAGATCCCACATGCCACGGAGCAGCTGGGCCCATGAGCCATGGCCGCTGGGCCTGTGCGTCCGGAGCCTGTGCTCCACAACGGAAGAGGCCACAACAGTGAGAGGCCCGCATACCGCAAAAAAAAAAAAAAAAAAATTCAATTTGAGACAGATATAGAGAACAAACAAACGTATGGACACCAAGGGGGGAAAGCCACGGGGGGTGGGAGTGGTGGTGTGATGAACTGGGCGATTGGGATTGACATGTATAGACTGATGTGTATAAAATTGATGACTAATAAGAACCTGCTGCATAAAAAAACAAACAAACAGACCAAAAAAACAACTAATACTGAACTTTCTTTGGGTTATTTGTATGGAAATATGTTAATATAAATGTTTCAGACATTAAAAAATAATAATAATAATTCAAGGATGCAAGTTCTTAGACGATTGGATTACTACCCACAGACTCATTAATCTTCACTGTACTTTAAAAATCAGTACAACAAAAAGAGAAAGCTACATCCCAATATTTTTATAAATATAGATGTAAAATTCTCAACAAAATACTAGCAAATTGAATCTATCAATACATTGAAAGGATTATACATCACGTTCAGGTGGGATTTATCCCAAGAATGCAAAGTTGGTTTAACATCTGAAAATCAGTTAATGGAATACACTGTATCAATAGAATAAAGGACAAAACCCCACACAATCTCAATGCAGAAAAGGTATCTGACAAAATTCAATACTGCTTCATGAGAAAACATTCAACGAACAAGGAAATCAACATAACCCATCCCACCATAACTGATGAATTTTCAGTAGATCATTTGTTTTGTGCCTGCAGTTTTTCATATATTCCTTTGTAAAATACACTTGGTTGCAACTTCTTCAAAGCACAATAAGGTCTATCTTTGCCTACACACCCTACATACAACTGAGAGTGAATCATTCACACAAAGCATATTAAACATGAGGGTAATTTTGCTCTAAATAAAGAATGAGCTTAGGAGATTGCTTTGGTTCCTCAAAAATGAAACGCAGTTCATGGTGAAGGAAGCCTAAGTGAGGACAAAACACAGACATTCACGACTCGGAAGGGACCTTAGAGATCAGAGTTTAAACTCTTACCTTGTGCATGAATCCACTTCTCTGCCAAGATGCCAGCCAATCTCTAAAAGGTAATAAACAGGTAGGATATTTCAACTTCCAAATCTAGTCACTTAACCAACAAGAATTTATTGAGCATTTACTAATGTGCCAGGCAATGTTCTAGGCACTTGGGACATATCAGTGGAAAAAAGATCCCTGCGCCTGTGGAACTTAAATTCTAATAGGAGATGGAAGTCAATAAACAATAACCAAGGGCTTCCCTGGTGGCGCAGTGCTTAAGAATCCGCCTGCCAATGCAGGGAACACAGGTTCGAGCCCTAAGCCCACGTGCCACAACTACCGAGCCTGAGCTATAGAGCCCATGAGCCACAACTACTGAAGCCTGTGTGCCTGGAGCCTGTGCTCCACAACAAGAGAAGCCACCGAAATGAGAAGCCCGCGCACCTCAATGAAGAGTAGCCCCCGCTCACCACAACTAGAGAAAGCCTGTGCGCAGCAATGAAGACCCAACGCAGCCAAAAATAAATAAATAAAATAAATAAATGTATAAAAAGTAAACAATAACCAAAGTAATTGTATAATACGTTAGAAAGTGAAAAATGCTTACAGAGAAGAGAGTAAATCAAGGGAAATTGGGAACAATTGGGTGGTGTGTGTGTGAGTGGGTGTAGACTTTTAAATCGGTGGTCAGGGTGGCCTCACTGAGAAGGTGAAATTTAAGCACAGACTTGAAGGAGCTGAGGAACGTAGCCAATTGTATTTCAGGGGAAAAGCACTCCAGGCAGAGGAAACAGCCGGAACAAATTCCCTAAGGCAGGCCTGAGATACCTCTCCTCTGATTGCTCTAACGTGAGGTTCTTAACTGTGAGTCTGCACACCTGTTGGATAGAATTCAGGGAAACTTAACATTTCTTTCGATGATGAACGCTGGCAACACTTTCTGCTCCTACCAGTGCCTGCTGTGCCTGTCCTGACCTTTGATTCTCTAAGTCATGAAAGCACATTACGTTTCAACCACCCTAACATAGTAGGGCCTCAGGATTGTGCCGTATGTTCTCATATAAAAACATTAAAGGAGGATAAACAACAAGGTCTTACTGTATAGGACAGGGAACTATATTCAATATCCTGTGATAAACCATAATGGAAAAGAATATGAAATATATATATACATATGTATAACTGAGTCACTTTGCTGTACCACAGAAATTAACACAACATTGTAAATCAACTATACTTCAAAAAAATAAAATAAAAAATCAACAGAGGGACTTCCCTGGCTGTACAGTGGTTAAGACTCTATGCTTTATGTTGGAAATTCTAGAACAGGCAAAATTAATCTGTGGCGACAGAAAGCTGGTCAGCGATTGCCTGGGGCAGGGGCTGGAGCAGCTGCAGAAAGGCATGAGGAAACTTGGGAGTTGAAAATGTCCCATGTCTTGATTACACCAGTGTATACATTTGTCAAAACTCACAGAGTGCTATACTCAAAATGGCTGTGTTTTACTGCATGTAAATTATACCTTAGTAAAGTTTATTCAAAATAATAATAAAAAAAGACTGTGCTTTCACTGCAGGGGGCATGGGCTGGATCCCTCCTCAGGGAACTAAGATCCCGCAAGCCACACGGTGCACTCCCCACCAAAACAATAAACATTAAAGTAAACTGTACCAGTACAAGAAACAGAATTGTACTTGGTGCAGAAAGTCAAAGACCAGGACAGGCATAAAAGGCTCAAGGTAGGAACCAAAGTACACTTGTTAGAAGTCTGTGAGAAATTTGCCCCAGGTCTAATCCCACAACCTGTCGTAATCCAGTTTCATTTGTCATTCTCACTTATGACTCATGAACTAGCCTCCACCAAAAACTTTAAGGACTCACTCTAGCATGATGTCACCACTCTGGAGGAGCAATCTCAGCTGTCCACAGTGATAGAAACCTGAGTCAGGGTTAGACCCTTGCTTTTTCAGTAATTCCTTATATTATAAAAATCACGGGGGTTTCCCTGGTGGCGCAGTGGTTGAGAGTCCGCCTGCCGATGCAGCGGACGCGGGTTCGCGCCCCGGTCCGGGAGGATCCCGCGTGCCGCGGAGCTGCTGGGCCCGTGAGCCTTGGCCGCTGGGCCTGCGCGTCCGAAGCCTGTGCTCCGCGATGGGAGCGGCCGCAGCAGTGAGAGGCCCGCGTACCGCAAAAAAAAAAAAAAAAAAAAAATCACGGGACTTCCCTGGTGATGCAGTGGTTAAGAATCCACCTGCCAATTCAGGGGACACGGGTTCGATCCCTGGTCTGGGAAGATCCCACATGCCCCAGAGCAACTAAGCCCGTGCGCCACAACTATTGAGCCTGCGCTCTAGAGCCTGCGAGCCACAACTACTGAAGTCCGCGTGCCTAGAGCCCATGCTCTGCAACAAGAGAAGCCACTGCAATGAGAAGCCCGCGCACCGCAACAAAGAGTAGCCCCCGCACACCGCAACTAGAGAAAGCCTGTGTGCAGCAATGAAGACCCAACACTAACAAAAAAAAAAAAAAAAAAAAAGAACAATGAATAAAAGATATAGACATTTCACAGAAGAAATAAAAACTGAGAATAAATCAGATTTATAATCCAGAAATAATGCATCCTATGCATATATTTCCATAAATATTCAAAGATTTACCTCTAAAAGTGCTCACTGCAGCATTGTTAATATTGTAAACAGTATTTAATAAAATATAGTATACTACTACACATCCATTAATAATAAAAATTTAGATTTTAAATACTGACAAGGAAAGTATAGTATAATCTCACTTTTGTTAAAACACACATTTATATATATAACACATTAATAAAAAATTCTTAGTTACATGTATTTGCTCAGGAAGAAGATATACCAAACTCTGAACACAGTTTTCTCTGAAAGTGGTGATTATAAAGGACTTTCACTTTATAATATCCTGTTTTGTTTGAATTTATAAAACAAATATGTATTATATTTATAATCCACAACAAAATCAAGAATTTCCATTTTGGGAAAGAAAAAAACCGCGGGGTTTAGAAAATTATCTGGTGAGAAGATACATTACTATGCAGTATGAAGAAAAAATGTTGTATGCTTTCTCTATGGGTTATTTTCCTTCAAATTTATGGCTTTATTATTCCTTCTGCTTACCATTCTAAAAGTAAACTGTTTTTTTGGCCGTGCTGCATGGCATGTGGGATCTTATTCCCCGACCAGGGATCGGACCCATGCCCCCTGCAGTGGAAGCGTGGAGTCTTAACCACTGGACTGCCACGGAAGTTCCAAAAGTAAACATTTTAAACAGAGAAATCAAGTATTTTATTTTATTCTTTAAATGGTTATGAAAGGATCTAATTTAATTGCAAGTAAAAATGTCTTAGAAGTTGGATCTAATGCAGACACTGAAGGCCAGCTAATAGAAGGGTATGGGAGGTGAATTTTACAGAGAGGCTGTTTTCTAAATTATAAAATCTACAAATTCTAATTCCAAGGGTGGATGACAAAGACATGCTCAGCCAGAGTATGAATAGGGAGTGATGAAATAAAATTCATATTTTAAGGCAAGACAAGAAAAATTTAAAATAAAATTTTTCTCTGCTGGTTTGGGTCTCCTCCCTCCCCTCTCGTGTGTATTGTGTATCCGTATTGTGTATTAACCAGGCCTTCACAATGACAAAAAATACCTGCTCGACTACAAAGATCAGTGTTTCTTCTTCTGGCTCCAAACATGTAACTCCTTAGATCACTTTACTTATTGAAGACCTTATTAATGTTATTAGCTGTATTATTTATATTCTGCCTATTTTATAAGATTATTGTTTCTTGCCTTACCAAATGTGTGACAGCCTCTGATAAAAATAATGACTAGGTGACTTGAAACGATTAATCAAATATATAGTTTGATAAGATCAATGACTGTAATAGTGTAGCTCTAGATATAGGAAGAAGCAACAGGAAGGAACCATTTCTTGGACCATAACAGACCAGTAAGGCAGGTGGTCCAGAGGCCTTTGGTTACCGTTAACAGGGGCCTAGGTCAGCAATAGCACATTGAGTGGCTTATCAACGAAATCCTCACCTGACTTGGAAATGAGCATTCCTAGTGCCATGGGACAAAGTGGTCAAAAAATGCCCCCCAAAACCTTAGTCAAAATTAAGACCAACAGGGAGGGGATTGTAAAATAAAGAATGTTGCCCACCATTCAGTTCTACAAGGACCAAGTCATTGGCCACTGCAGTCACCGACCTACAATATACCCTGAAAGGAATTCAGGGCAAAGATCAGGATGAGACACTTTGCGCTCTGGAAAAACTGGCCAAACTAGCTCTTGGATAGGGATTTTCAGGAGAAAATGTTATGAACCCAGTTTCTTGCATCTTCCCACACTTAGAAAAGCACTAAAACCATTAACTAAGGTATCTGTGCCTTTCGAATAGCAGGAAACTTCTACTAAGATGTGTGCACATACCCCTTCACCAAAATCACATACATTCTGACCTCTCCCCTTACCTCTTTAGAACAGTCCTCAGAGCTTTTCTGAAAGACTGTCTCCCAGGTTACAGTCCTCAGGTTGGCTTGGATAAAACATTCCATTTCTTTCTTAGATTGACTATTGATTACTTTTTTCATCGATAAGAGGGAGAACTTTTAGCTAAATCTCATTTTACGGCCTCACTCCATTTCCGCCAGCTCCCTCCCACAAAATGCAGTTATTTCTTTTTTTTTTTTAATGGTTAAGATGTAAATTTTATGTGACGTATTTTCCCACAATAAATGTAATTTTTTTTCACACACACTGTATTTTATTTTTACAAGAGATAAATAAACTGACACCAAGCATTGTAAATGGATGACCACAACGAAAGCAATAATGATTGCAATTACCAAACACGAAACACACTCATACATGTCATAATATTGACATTCAGTCCAGTGATCCTCCACTGTAACAGCTCCTTTACTCTGCAGTGAAAGTTGATTTGTGTATACATATGTTTTGGCAGTACGTGGGCCTCTCACTGCTGTGGCCTCTCCCATCGTGGAGCACAGGCTCCGGACGCGCAGGTTCAGCGGCCATGGCTCACGGGCCCAGCCGCTCCACGGCATGTGGGATCCTCCAGGACCGGGGCACGAACCCGTGTCCCCTGCATCGGCAGGTGGACTCTCAACCACTGTGCCACCAGGGAAGCCCCGATTTGCATATTTTTTGCCTCTGAGTCCTTGCGGGATTTTTTTTTTTATTCAAACAGAAAGTCACAAAAATTATAATCATCTTCATCAGTTCACTCAGTCCCATGTAATTAATTTTTTTTCATCTTGATCTTTTGTTAGCACTTTTATGAATTCATCAGTTTTCCATTCGAGTTCTGAAAATGCTTATTCATTCAGTTCAGCAGTATAGTCAGTTACCAGAAACCTGTACTTGTCAGAGTCTTTTCCATGAATTCCTTGAAGATGAAACCCTTTTATAGGAACATTTTTGCGAAAGCATCAGAGTACACCCAGAACTGTCTGTAAATGACAAAAGACTTAAAAATGACCACAGATAAAGATTTGATGAAAGTTCATAATAATGCAATTGACAAGGAAATTTAGTTATTTCTGAGATATACATTTTAAAGTAATAATTAGAATTATGACTTATAACATTACACCAGAACATATAAGATTTTTAGAAATTTCATGTAATGTCTGAAACTTATATTAACATATTTCCATACAAATAACCCAAAGAAACCTTAGTATTAGTTGTTTTTTTTTTTTTTGTTTGTTTGTTTATACTGCAGGTTCTTATTAGTCATCACTTTTATACACATCACTGTATACATGTCAATCCCAACCGCCCAATTCATCACACCACCATCCCCACGCCACCACGGTTTTCCCCCCTTGGTGTCCATACATTTGTTCTCTACATCTGTGTCTCAACTTCTGCCCTGCAAACTGGTTCATCTGTACCATTTTTCTAGGTTCCACATACATGCGTTAATATACGATATTTGTTTTTCTCTTTCTGGCTTCACTCTGTATGACAGTCTCTAGATCCATCCATGTCTCAAAAAATGACTCAATTTCGTTCCTTTTTATGGCTGAGTAATATTCCATTTTACATATGTACCACATCTTCTTAATCCATTCGTCTGTCGATGGGCATTTAGGTTGCTTCCATGACCTGGCTATTGTAATTAGTGCTGCAATGAACACTGGGGTGCATGTGTCTTTTTGAATTATGGTTTTCTCTGGGTATATGCCCAGTAGTGGGATTGCTGGATCATATGGTAATTCTATTTTTAGTTTTTTAAGGAACCTCCATACTGTTCTCCATAGTGGCTGTATCAATTTACATTCCCACCAACAGTGCAAGAGGGTTCCCTTTTCTCCACACCCTCTCCAGCATTTGTCATTTGTAGATTTTCTGATGATGCCCATTCTAACTGGTGTGAGATGATACCTCATTGTAGTTTTGATTTGCATTTCTCTAATAATGAGTGATGTTGAGTCGCTTTTCATGTGCTTCTTGGCCATCTGTATGTCTTCTTTGGAGAAATGTCTATTTAGGTCTTCTGCCCATTTTTGGATTGGGTTTTTTGTTTCTTTAATATTGAACTGCATGAGCTGTTTATATATTTTGGAGATTAATCCTTTGTCCGTTGATTCCTTTGCGAATATTTTCTCCCATTCTGAGGGTTGTCTTTTGGTCTTGTTTATGGTTTCCTTTGCTGTGCAAAAGCTTTTAAGTTTCATTAGGTCCCATTTGTTTATTTTTGTTTTTATTTCCATTACTCTAGGAGGTGGATCAAAAAAGATCTTGCTGTGATTTATGTCAAAGAGTGTTCTTCCTATGTTTTCCTCTAAGAGTTTTATAGTGTCCAGTCTTACATTTAGGTCTCAAATCCATTTTGAGTTTATTTTTGTGTATGGTGTTATAGAGTGTTCTAATTTCATTCTTTTACATGTAGCTGTCCAGTTTTCCCAGCACCACTTACTGAAGAGACTGTCTTTTCTCCATTGTATATCTTTGCCTCCTTTGTCATAGATTAGTTGACTATAGGTGCATGGGTTTATCTCTGGGCTTTCTATATTTTTCCATTGATCTATATTTCTGTTTTTGTGCCAGTACCATATTGTCTTGATTACTGTAGCTTTGTAGTATAGTCTGAAGTCAAGGAGTCTGATTCCTCCAGCTCCGTTTTTTCCCTCAAGACTGCTTTGGCTATTTGGGGTCTTTTGTATCTCCATACAAATTTTAAGATGATTAGCTCTAGTTCTGTAAAAAATGCCATTGGTAATTTGATGGGATTGCATTGAATCTGTAGATTGCTTTGGGTAGTATAGTCATTTTCACAATATTGATTCTTCCAATCCAAGAACATGGTATATCTCTCCATCTGTTGGTATCATCTTTAATTTCTTTCATCAGTGTCTTATCGTTTTCTGCATACAGGTCTTTTGTTTCCCTAAGTAGGTTTATTCCTAGGTATTTTATTCTTTTTGTTGCAATGGTAAATGGGAGTGTTTCCATAATTTCTCTTTCAGATTTTTCATCATTAGTGCATAGGAATGCAAGAGATTTCTGTGCATTAATTTTGTATCCTACAACTTTACCAAATTCACTGATTAGCTCTAGTAGTTTTCTGGTGGCATTTTTAGGATTCTCTATGTATAGTACCATGTCATCTGCAAACAGTGACAGTTTTACTTCTTTTCCAATTTGTATTCCTTTTATTTCTTTTTCTTCTCTGATTGCTGTGGCTAGGACTTCCAAAACTATGCTGAATAATAGTGGTGAGAGTGGACATACTTGTCTTGTCCTGATCTTAGAGGAAATGCTTTCAGTTTTTCACCATTGAGAATGATGTTTGCTGTGGGTTTGTCATATATGGCCTTTATTATGTTGAGGTAGGTTCCCTCTATGCCCACTTTCTGGAGAGCTTTTATCATAAATGGGTGTTGAATTTTGTCAAAAGCTTTTTCTGCATCTATTGAGATGATCATATGGTTTTTATTCTTCAATTTGTTAATATGATGTACCACATGGATTGATTTGTGTATATTGAAGAATCCTTGCATCCCTGGGATAAATCCCACTTGATCATGGTGTATGATCCTTTTAATGTGTTGTTGGATTCTGTTTGCTAGTATTTTGTTGAGGATTTTTGCATCTATATTCATCAGTGATATTGGTCTGTAATTTTCTTTTTTTGTAGTATCTTTCTCTGGTTTTGGTATCAGGGTGATGCTGGCCACATAGAATGAGTTTGGGAGTGTTCCTTCCTCTGCAATTTTTTGGAAGAGTTTGAGAAGGATGGGTGTTAGCTCTTCTCTAAATGTCTGATAGAATTCACCTGTGAAGCCATCTGGTCCTGGACTTTTGTTTGTTGGAAGATTTTTAATCACAGTTTCAATTCCATTACTTGTGATTGGTCTGTTCATATTTTCTGTTTCTTCCTGGTTCAGTCTTGGAAGGTCATACCTTTCTAAGAATTTGTCCATTTCTTCCAGGTTGTCCATTTTATTGGCATAGAGTTGCTTGAGGTAGTCTCTTAGGATGCTTTGTATTTCTGCAGTGTCTGTTAACTTCTCCTTTTTCATTTCTAATTTTATTGATTTAAGTCCTCTCCCTCTTTTTCTTGATGAGTCTGGTTAATGGTTTATCAATTTTGTTTATCTTCTCAAAGAACCAGCTTTCAGTTTTTTTGATCTTTGTTATTGTTTTGTTTGTTTCTATTTCATTTATTTCTGCTCTGATCTTTATGATTTCTTTCCTTCTGCTAACTTTGGGTTTTGTTTGTTCTTCTTTCTCTAGTTCCTTTAGGTGTAAGGTTAGATTGTTTACTTGAGATTTTTCTTGTTTCTTGAGGTAAGCTTGTATAGCTATAAACTACCCTCTTAGAACTGCTTTTGCTGCATCCCATAGGTTTTGGATGGTCGTGTTTTCATTGTCATTTGTCTCTAGGTATTTGTTGATTTCCTCTTTGATTTCTTCAGTGATCTCTTGGTTATTTAGTAACGTATTGTTTAGCCTCCATGTGTTTGTGTTTTTTACGTTTTTTTCCCTGTAATTCATTTCTAATCTCATAGCGTTGTGGTCAGAAAAGATGCTTGATATGATTTCAATTTTCTTAAATTTACTGAGGCTTGATTTGTGACCCAAGATGTGATCTATCCTGGAGAATGTTCCATGCACACTTGAGAAGAAAGTGTAATCTGCTGTTTTTGGATGGAATGTCCTATAAATATCAGTTAAATCTATCTGGTCTATTGTGTCATTTAAAGCTTCTGTTTCCTTATTTATTTTCATTTTGGATGATCTGTCCATTGGTGTAAGTAAGGTGTTAAAGTCCCCCAGTAGGGCTTCCCCGGTGGCACAGTGGTTGAGAATCCGCCTGCCGATGCAGGGGATATGGGTTCCATCCCTGGCTCGGGAAGATCCCACATGCCGTGGAGCAACTAAGCTCGTGTGCCACAACTACTGAGCCTGTGCTCTAGAGACTGTGAGTCACAACTACTGAGCCCACGTGCCGCAACTACTGAAGCCCGCGCGCCTAGAGCCCGTGCTCCACAATGAGAGAAGCCACTGCAATGAGAAACCCATGCACCACAATGAAGAGTGGCCCCTGCTTGCCGCAACTAGAGAAAGCCCGTGTGCAGCAACACACAGACCCAACACAGTCATTAATAAATAAATAAATGAAATTTAAAAATACAATAAAATAAAAAATAAAGTCCCCCACTATTACTGTGTTACTGTCGATTTCCACTTTTATAGCTGTTAGCAGTTGCCTTATGTATTGAGGTGCTCCTATGTTGGGTGCATATATAATTGTTACATCTTCTTCTTGGATTGATCCCTTGATCATTATGTAGTGTCCTTCCTTGTCTCTTGTAACACTCTTTATTTTAGAGTCTATTTCATCTGATGTGAGTATTGCTACTCCAGCTTTCTTTAGATTTCCATTTGCATGGAATATCTTTTTCCATCCCCTCACTTTCAGTCTGTATATGTCCCTAGGTCTGAAGTGGGTCGCTTGTAGACAGCATATATATGGGTCTTGTTTTTGTATCCATTCAGCAAGCCGTGTCTTTTGGTTGGAGCATTTAATCCATTCACGTTTAAGGTAATTATCGATATGTATGTTCCTATGACCGTTTTCTTAGTTGTTTTGGGTTTGTTTTTGTAGGTCCTTTTCTTCTCTTGTGTTTCCCACTTAGAGAAGTCCCTTTAGCATTTGTTGTAGAGCTGGTTTGGTGGTGCTGAATTCTCTTAGCTTTTGCTTGTCTGTAAAGCTTTTGAGTTCTCCATCGAATCTGAATGAGATCCTTGCTGGGTAGAGTAATCTTGGTTGTAGGTTCTTCCCTTTCGTCACTTTAAGTATATCATGCCACTCCCTTCTGGCTTATAGAGTTTCTGCTGAGAAATCAGCTGTTAACCTTATGGGAGTTTCCTTGTATGTTATCTGTCGTTTTTCCCTTGCTGCTTTCAATACTTTTTCTCTGTCTTTAATTTTTGCCAATTTGATTACTATGTGTGTCAGCCTGTTTCTCCTTGGGTTTATCCTGTATGGGACTCGCTGCACTTCCTGGACTTGGGTGGCTATTTCCTTTCCCATGTTAGGGAAGTTTTCAACTATAATCTCTTCAAATATTTTCTCTGGTCCTTTCTCTCTCTCTTCTCCTTCTGGGACCCCTATAATGCGAATGTTGTGGCGTTTAATGTTGTCCCAGAGGTCTCTTAGGCTGTCTTCATTTCTTTTCATTCTTTTTTCTTTATTCTGTTCTGCAGCAGTGAATTCCACCATACTGTCTTCCAGGTCACATATCCATTCTTCTGCCTCAGTTATTCTGCTATTGATTCCTTCTAGTGTAGTTTTCATTTCAGTTATTGTATCGTTTGTTCATCTGTTTGTTCTTTTATTCTTCTAGGTCTTTGTTAAACATTTCTCGCATCTTCTCGATCTTTGCCTCCATTCTTTTTCCGAGGTCCTGGATCATCTTCACTATCATTCTGAATTCTTTTTCTGGAAGGTTGCTTATCTCCACTTCATTTAGTTGTTTTTCTGGGGTTTTATCTTGTTCCTTCATCTGGTACATAGCCCTCTGCCTTTTCATCGTCTATCTTTCTGTGAATGTGGTTTTTGTTCCACAGGCTGCAGGATTGTAGTTCTTCTTGCTTCTGCTGTCTGCCCTCTGGTGGATGAGGCTATCTAAGAGGCTTGATGGGAGGGACTGTGGTGGGTAGAGCTGACTGTTGCTCTGGTGGGCAGAGCTCAGGAAAACTTTAATCCACTTGACTGTTGATGGGTGGGGCTGGGTTCCCTCCCTGTTGGTTGTTTGGCCTGAGGCAACCCAACACTGGAGCCTACCTCAGCTCTTTGGTGGGGCTAATGACAGACTCTGGGAGGGCTCATGCCAAGGATTACTTCCCAGAACTTCTGCTGCCAGTGTCCTTGTCCCCACGGTGAGCCACAGCCACAGCCACCCCCACCCCGCCTCTGCAGGAGACACTCAAACACTAGCAGGTAGGTCTGGTTCAGTCTCCCCTGGGGTCACTGCTCCTTCCCCTGGGTCCCGATGCGCACACTACTTTGTGTGTGCCCTCCAAGAGTGGAGCCTCTGTTTCCCCTATTCCTGTTGAAGTCCTGCAATCAATTCCCACTAGGCTTCAAAGTCTAATTCTCTAGGAATTCCTCCTCCCATTGCCGGACCCCCAGGTTGGGAAGCCTGACCTGGGGCTCAGAACCTTCACTCCAGTGGGTGGACTTCTGTGGTATAAGTGTTCTCCAGTCTGTGAGTCACCCACCCACCAGTTATGGGATTTGATTTTACTGTGATTGCGCCCCTCCTACCGTCTCATTGTGGCTTCTCCTTTGTCTTAGGATGTGGGGTATCTTTTTTGGTAAGTTCCAGTGTCTTCCTGTCGATGATTGTCCAGCAGCTAGTTGTGATTCTGGTGTTCTCGCAAGAGGGAGCGAGAGCACGTCCTTCTACTCCGCCATCTTGGTTCCTCTCCAATGCAGCTATTTCTTTAGGAGACAAAAAAAGATATTTCCTTTAAGACAGCTTTCACTTTTACCCCTCCACTCCAATATTTCAATATAAACATTCTAGCTAGATTTCTGATTTTCAAAACATGCTTGGTTCAGAGACTTCCACATTATTAAGACTATAGAAACGGCTCTGTAATTAAGAACTATTTAGAAACCCTTTAACCAAATAATTTAATCCTAAACATTTAAAAGTGAGTTTATACCAGTAAATCAAACGAATATATTAAGTTGAAGAAAAAAATAATTTTCTTAAATGCTAAAGAAAAACACAGCCTGTGTGGACACGAGTTCTTGGGAACTGAGTCCTACTTTACAAATTCACGATTGTTACAATACCTTTGCTGGTTTTATGTGCTAATGATAACCTACAAAGTATGAGACAGAAGGGCAAAATGATTCCATCAGACACTGAAGAACAGAACCAACTAGGAGGAAGCCTCTTATTGGCACAAAGTAGACTGTATTTTGACCATGTAAGGACATGCCACATTTGAAAAAAGAAATCAGTTCTTCAGTATTTTAGTAAGGACGGTGACTTCTTTCCACTTACATGCTCAAGGAGATGACAAAGAGCTGGCCTCGTTTTAGCAGCCTGTATGACAATTCACATTCCTTTTCACGAAGGCAAAGATTAGAAACAGGTCCCCACCCGGCTCCCACCAGTCCATCCTGAAGTGCAAGTGTTTGGTTATGACCTCACCTCTCTACACCTGGAGACCTGTCACAGCATGGCCAAGTCCAAACAACAACTCACTCCTCCACCCAACACTCTCTTCCTAATATTCAAATACACCAAACAGAATGCATTTAAAAAATGGGGGCACCTTCTTAAGGCAACCACTTTCCATTTTTCTGGGTTCAATTCTATAAAATATCTCCTCTCAAATTATTCTGAATTCTGCTTTAGGATTTCACTTCCTAAAATACCACTTGGATGAGGTCATTTCACATTGCAAGATCTTTAGCAAATCCTTTGTCTTAATAAAATTCAAACCCCATAGCAAAGCAATCAAGAGTTCTTAGCATCAATGAATAAACAATACTTTTAGGTCTTTTTTTTTTCTACCATCCTACATTTCTTGAGTGATCCTGCTTGGTTTTACTCATGCCATTTCTTGTGTATTTCAACGCTCATTTTGTCTACGGAAATCTGTAGTTCTACCTACCTTTTTAAAGGATTAGCTCAAAGGTTCTCTTTTCAGAAGTCTTCAGATACCCTCCAATCGAATACTGAAACCCCTGGCCCTGTGAATTTAAAGCCAGTCCTTCCTAGGTGCCTCTCCCACCACCCCAAAATAGCCCAGGTACCTTGCTCACTTCACATGGCCACATGATCAATCTCCTAAGAGGAAACCATCCATTTTCTCCTGCTAGTAGCCAAGCTCCTCTTAAAACAGATTCTATCATTTTCTTCTTTTAACGCCCCAAACCACATAGAACAACTCAAGTGGCCCTCAATAAGTAACTGGATAAACAGAGAAATAGGAGACAATTTTTTGAGAAACTAGTGATTTATAGAGCTTTTGACAGAGAGGCAGTTTAATGGTTAAGAGCATGGATATGGGGGTCAGAGTGATCTGGATTTAGGTTCACCAGGTTACTCAGCCACTGTGTGTCTCAGGCATTTCCTCTAAAAATGAAGTTAATGATCCCTACCTAATATGGCGATTGTGACCATGGGGTAATAAAGCACGAAGAACCTCAACATGATTGTCTGTGGGACATGCTAGAGAGATAACTGTTAGATTATCTCTGGTGTCATAGGAGACTGCACAATGTGGTGTTTAAGGGGCACTGAAACAACTACTTCTGTGATTTAGGGAACAGTCAAGTCTTTAGTTGGACTGGCCTCTCAACAACCACTTTTTTTTTTTTTTTTTTTGGCCGTGTCATGTGGAACGTAGGATATTAGTTCCCGGACCAGGGATCTAACCCACTGGACCGCCAGGGAAATCCCAACAACCACTTCTTAATTGCTGACAAGTCCTTTTGACCTCTCTATGCCGCTGAAGTTTCCTTAGGTTATGTACATAATGTGGTGGTAAGACATTTACCTGACAGAAACGTTGAGTGAGATAATGTACGTAAAAGCACTACGTAAACTATTGAAAAAGATCAGTGTTATTATGGACTTCGACTCAGAGAAAAAAGCCAAAAGTATTAAACATTTTATTCAATTTCTAGCACATTCTGTGAGGGCCTTGAAAATAAATTTCTCTCTTTCATATAATTTTTCTTCCCAGTTAATTTGGTTTCTCAAGTTCCCAAAATGAAAACCGAATCTGAAATGGTTATATTTTGCTCCCTCTGCTGGCCTGTGAGGAGAATAACACTACCTAACAGGAATCATTCAAGATCATCTAAATGTTTATTTTCATGGACTTGAGTATAAAGATGTAATGGCATTCCACATAAAGACAAAAAACATAGTTTCAGCTCTATCTGATATATCTGACAATTAAACACAATTTTTTACGTCTACTTTTTGTTTTTAACAATTATCATAGGATTCAAATCTAGAAAATTATTTTTGTACAAAGGCTAGCTGCCCTCCATTTATCTTTTTCAAAATGATTACTTTAAAAGGTCCTGCTGTTTCTATATTTAAGGCTGAAATCCACCGAAAATACCCAAACTTGTAATTTCTTTATTTCCTTTGCTGCCACTAATTTTTGCAACCACAAAATTTACTTCCAAACTTACAAGGTTGTATATACTTATTTAACTGTGAATCATTTTTTTGTATTCAAAGTCTCAGGTTATGTATATGAAAGCTAATTTATTAAACCTTTGTACACAAAGATGAACATACCTGTATAGCAAGCTTATATGAAGAATGAAGTTACAAAAAAGTAAAAGTGTTATTAAAACTGATGCATGTAAATCACTTACAAAAGTACCCGAAATGGGATAAAGCTGCTCATCCCTGATTTTCTCGTTTGGTTCACACGGTTGAAATAGGAACTTTAAATGGTTAGAATTTTTTCTTTTAAAAAGTGATATATTAAACTTACATACAGGATAATTAGCAAAATGTAGAAAGGGAAAACAATGTACAAAAGACAGATAAAAACCATCACTCTTGACAGACACAATCCAAAAATAGTATAAACCTTAACAGACTATCTCTAAACCAGCTCCTACCTACGTCCCACCCCCCACGGTTTTATCAGCAAGAATAAAATATAGTAAACCAGCAAGCTCAGTCTTTCTGTTCTTTAAAAGAGGCCTGACTTCAGACCACAATTAAGCCTTAGATAGACTTTTTTTTTTTTTTTTTTTTTTTTTTGCGGTATGCAGGCCTCTCTCACTGTTGCGGCCTCTCCCGCTGCGGAGCACAGGCTCTGGACGCGCAGGCTCAGCGGCCAAGGCTCACGGGCCCAGCCGCTCCGCGGCATGTGGGATCTTCCCGGACCGGGACACGAACCCACGTCCCCTGCATCGGCAGGCGGACTCTCAACCGCTGTGCCACCAGGGAAGCCCTAGATAGACTTCTTTTAACATGGGAGGGACAAACAGGAAAATAATTTTACCTGTCCACTTAGTACTAATTACCAGAATGCACAGTTATAATTAAATAGCTCTTGGTGCTATGTCAAAAGCAGTTTATTCAGAAGCCTTCTTGTTTTTTTGCTGGTTTCGGGGCGAGTTCTTTAACAAGTTTCTTATCCTGAGGTACATTCCAGTAGATTCCGCCATGTTCTCGAATTCAAATGGCGTTATTCCGGTTGCAAACTTGCTCATGTCAGGGACAGGGCTATGGATTTTAGTGGCTGTTCCAGGACTGGCGTCCGCCTGAAGGAGCTTCGGGCTGCTGCCTCCATTCTTGACCTCACAGTCTGACTCGACCCTGCCGCTGTCAAGAGCACCTTTAGAGTCTACCTGAGCCGGCTCTTCCTCTTCTTTCTGGCCAGGCAAGGCAGCCTCAGAATCTGGACTCGAGGTTTGTTCAACTTCCGACTTCTCTGTACTGGTGTCTGGTACCTCAGCCTCATCTGACATCTGCTTTTCAGATGTTTTTCCCTCTGGGACAGGGAGGTCAGGCTCATTCGGGCAAGGTGAAGAGGCAACCGAATTCCCGGTTAAAGGTGTGTCAACAGGAATATCAGAATCACTGTTTACGCTCTCGGCCTGCTCGAGGGCCGCCCAGATCCGCCTCTGCTGTTCTTCAAGTTCCTCCAGAGTCAGTGCGTCCTCGTCCATAGTCACAGATGCCGTTCTGGTCTGGGGTGAGTCACTGGGAGTGAGTGGCGGGGTGCCCTTGGGCAGCGGAGGCGTGAAGATGGGTGGAGGGGTGCTCCGGGGGAGCGGAGGAGTGCCAGGGGGCAGCGGGGGCTGAAACTGAAAAGTTTCACTGCTCGGGGACCCGTGCGGGACCTCTGCATCTGAAATGAGGACGTTGAGAAACTTTGAGTTGTCATATAGCATTTATTTGGTTTTACGAACACTTATTATTTGAACTCAGGTGAATCCAGAGGTTCACTGGCCAAAATTACTGGCTTAAGAGGGGCAAACTGGATCCTCAGATACCATGATCATCACTTAATGTCCTCAATCCACCTGAAAAGAACATCTGCAGGGGAAAGGTCGGGGTCTCTGGCGCCGGGAACTTTAACGGAGGGAAAACTTGAACACAGCAGGAAACTGGGCTGGCACTTCAGCTGCCTACACTCCAGAGTGGGTGGAGGCACAAGGATACGAAGTGGAGCTGGCAGGGTGGGAAGGTCCCTGGCTTATCTCCCAATTCTGTACCCTCAGTCTAGTCTGCTCGCCTGAACTGTGCGTTCATGCAGCCAACTGGTCACTGGCCTTCACTACCTGTACGTCCCACAGACACAACAGATCTGACCTGTCCAAAACAGAGGATCTTTCCCTAAAAGTCACACTCTTCCCCTATTTGCTAAGCTCGCTAATAGCACCACCGGTGGCATCTTGCTGAAGTCTCCAAAACTGAAACCTGCTCGTCATCAGACAGTCCTCCCCCTTTCCTTCTGCCCACGCCAGGTCCTTGGCTCTCTGGGGCCCACCCTTTCCTGCAGCCTGTCATAGGCGCTGCGTTATTTGGGGCCACTACCGTTTGTCAGGAATATGAGTCCTTCCTGCCTCTGGACTCTTCTTCCTTATATTCATCCTCCAAACTATCAGTCTTTCTAAAACACAAATCTGGTCCTAATAACACTTCCATCTCATGAGAAACTCTTCAGTGCCTTCCCATCACCTACAGGAAGACGTCCGATCTCCTCTGGGCCTTAGAGGCTCTCACAACCAAGAATTTGCCTATTTCCACCATGTCATTTCCTACTGCCTGGTTTACAAGACTCCAGCTGTCACACTGTTGCTGGACCAATGTGCCGTGATGCTTCGTGCTTCTGTATTTGCATTTCTCACTGTCTCAAATGCCCTAACCCTTCTCATGGCCCTGGTAAATCTCGGAATTCATCCCTCAAGATGCAGCTCGACGGCATTCTTGGGAAGAGGCTATGACTTTATCCAGCACGGCTGCTCAGTTTTTCCTTGGTGCCACTATTACAGTTGGTGGCCAGCTCTGTGATACTAACCTCTGTATCTATCACTACAGGCCACCACATTTATATCAAAATGATGTTTACACATCTGCAATCCTAGGCGACAGAGAGCCGTAACTAAGGGTAGCACTTGTGTCTTATTAATCTTCCTGGCCTCGGGGTCTAGCAGAGGAGTCTGAAACACACTATGTGTTTAAAAACTTTGGAAAAGTCAACTGCATCACACAGAATCATAAAGCCTATGCAAAACCAGCCTGAACTTTATTGTACAGGCAATAAGATCTGTGAGGAGGGTAATACACTGTCACTCAGAGTTTAAGACGTTAACTCAATCAGAAGAGCAAAGAATGGATAAAAACGCTGAAAGGAAGGATTTTAAAAAAAATCAGTTATAAGGGCGCCAAGAGCAATCAGGTGAGAGAAAAAAGCCTGAACGAAGAGGCAATTTCTGAGACAGTGTTTAGATTTCAGTAACTGGCTAGAAACGGAAAGCCACCATTACGGGTGGATGCGGCTGCAGACGAATGGCATCTCTCAGTCTCGGGAGCTGCGAGAGCACGGGTGCTGCCGGCTACAGCAGAGAGCACAGAGGAGCAGCTGGCAGGGAGAAGGGATGGCAAAGCTAGTGAACTACTTGACAACGTATGTATTTTGTGCTTTTAAGAATAAAACATAACTAAACAGTTTAACCCAAGTTTCATTTTGCACAAAATATCACAATAAACACTATTAACATAAGAATGCTAAATGGGAACAGGATGTTCAGGTAGTTATACTTCACAGTTCCCAGCTGAATCACTCTACCCACAGGTTTGCAATATGGAATCCATTTCACTTATAACACATGATTTGTTAATAAAATTTTCCACAGGAAAATGGCAATTAGACTGACTCACTGTTTCTTCTTCTTGGGAATGAGCTGCCGACAAAAGTCACTCGAATTACTACGCCTTACAGGGCAGGAAGAAGCTGGTGACAGGGGGATTTGCGGTGGTTCTGGGGTGGGAAGGGCCTGCCTTTAGGACCATTTACCAGGGTGTCCATAAACCAACCCAGTTCAGTTAGCAGACCCTCTCGGCCCTTTCACGAAGCAGCCTATAACTGGCCTCGATAATTTGATCTGTTACTACTCACTGAATGATCACTTAAGTTGTTCAGAACGAGGGTAGGGAAGGGGGTTGCTATTCACCCCCTCAAAGACCCTGACATTCATTGTGCTGAGAGGGAACATGGGAAACAACATGTTTTAACAAACAGAAGGATGGACTGGGGGTGGGAAGACACACGGAGGTCAAGACATGTGGCTCGAGGCCTTGAGCTTTACACGTGGTCAGAGTGTTCTGATCCTGGCACTGGCCCATCTTTTAAGTCTGTGGCTTGGGCAAGAAAGCTCTTGTCACGGGGTTCTTTGTCCTCAGCAGGTGAGTGCACGTTATGGTGGCTTCTTTTAGAGGCGCTGCTGTTTCTAAAAAGGCAGAGGCTTACTTAAGCTCTGCACAGAGGCAGGCGCTTGTAAACAAAACCAGTTGCCTCTGCTGATGGCTGCGACCAGAGGAGCCTTTAGCAGGTGGTCTGGGACCTTGAACTACATTTAACAAATGTGTGCGGGCAGGCAGAAGCCTCAGCAGATGGCAGCAGAGGCTCGGAAGCAGGCACAACTGACGAAATAATTCACTTACAGACTGCAGGGCGAGGGGGATCTAGCGAACTAAGGCACAGGCTTCGGGGTAGGGGCCCAGCTGAGTCCTCAGGAAGTGCGGCCGAGGCAGAGACCAGATATATAGTGTGGAAAGAAGGCCTTTCAGGCCTTTTAGGCACCCGGGGTAAATAATCTTTGTTCTGCAAAGGTTCTGTCTGTCTTACAGAGAACTAAAGAGGTTCTAATTAAACTGTTTATCCCAGGGTGAGTTAGGCAAAAACTAGCACTAGATCTTCTGCCCCAAATTCCACTGTGGACTGAGAGCCACGGAAGAAATGTGGAGGCACTAAACTTGGATTCTTTTTTTTTTTTTTGCGGTACGCGGGCCTCTCACTGTTGTGGCCTCTCCCGTTGCGGAGCACAGGCTCCGGACACGCAGGCTCAGCGGTCATGGCTCACGGGCCCAGCCGCTCCGCGGCACGTGGGATCCTCCCGCACCGGGGTACAAACCTGTGTCCCCTGCATCGGCAGGTGGACTCTCAACCACTGCACCACCAGGGAAGCCCCTAAACTTGTATCCTTGAGTCTCACTTCATCACATGGGCTCAGGCTGGCTCTTGATTGGTTAATTATATATGAAAGAGAAAGAAAGAGACAGACAGACAAACAGAGAGAAACTTCCCTTAAGAGGAAGGTTTCCTAGGCCTCAGAAATTCCCTCACAAGAAACAGAAGCAGCAGCTCCCAGCACAGGGCTGAAGGTGCCTGCACGTAGTGTGTGGACCTAGTTACGGACCTGCCACCACCGCAAATTCCCAAACCTCGAGAGAAAGCAACTACATCCCAAAGGGTTCAAAATACCAAGCTCGGTGTCTTTTCCTCAGAGGTACTCTAAGTGCCTAAAACCAAAATTCTCTTCTTATGGGGAAATTTCTTCCAACCTAAGTTCCCAGGTGGTGGAGTCAGATGACTGGCACTAAGAGAGAGAGAGAAACCAAGATTTTTGCCCTTACTCAGAAATCTTGGCTGTGGCCTTTGATAACACTGGGAAGTGCTGGGCTCTGGGAATGTAATTGTCTGGGACAACTGCTTTTGGGTTTTGGGGAATTGCTTGCTTTCAAAATTTCATAGGTATGTGGCAAAGGCTGTAATTCTGTTTCCTATGAACTCTTTGGCCTTGTTAAAAGTGAGAC
The DNA here is from genome assembly GCF_011762595.2 of Tursiops truncatus. Lineage (NCBI taxonomy): Eukaryota > Metazoa > Chordata > Mammalia > Artiodactyla > Delphinidae > Tursiops > Tursiops truncatus. The sequence goes on along the minus strand of NC_047046.1, from coordinate 7,189,303 downwards.
TAGATATTGAAGTAAGGCTGTAGGCGCTAAACGTCCAGGTTGTGAACTTTACTCAGGTATCAAGACTCCTGTGGCAAGAACAAGCAGAATAAAAAACTGGGGAAAATGGTTTGGAGGCTTTAATTTTGGACTTTGAAGTTGCTAGTGCGAAATAATTCAATCTGGGGATTTAAGGTGATTTAATCTGCAACCTTTAAATTCTCCCTGGGTGCGGCTTCCCGGCAGTCCAGTGGTTAGGACTCCGTGCTTCTACTGCAGGGGGCACATGTTCAACCTCTGGTCGGGGAACTAAGATCCCGCGTGCCGTGTGGCATGGCCAAAAAAATAAAGTAAAATAAAATCTACCCGGGAATCTGAAAATGGGTACTCGGGGTGGGGAGGTCTCCATTCAAATTTGAGGCAATTTACATTGCTGGCCTCTTATTACTAGAGCATCTGTATGCATTTTACCCCAATGTTGCCATTTCATTTCACTTTCAGAACATCCGACATGCTACATGGGACCAGAGTAGAGGGGCGTGGTTTGTGACGGGCAACAGAACAAGGGGTGAGTTTTCATCTTAGGTTCAGAGTGGACTTGGGAGTTTATTCAATTAACACAAAATTCTGATCCATTCCAGAGCCTTCTGGGGGCAAAATCTAAACTACTCATCAGTAGTCCCAAGGGGAAACCCAAAGGAGTGGTGGTTGGTAGTGGGGTAAGCGGGGACTCAGAAAGGTGGGAGCATGACTGTCCTGATAACTACTGATCTGCTGAAAAGGACCGTCACAACCCTGCTTGACCACAGGTTCCACGGTAAACCCAGAGGGTTCAGAGAACAAAAGGCTGGGGGAGTATCAGAGGGCAAGGCCTTTGTTCCCTCCTGGGTTTCTGAGACGACGGACTTTCCTCCTGGTTTCTCTTTCCTGGAGGGAGGAGGGACTTAGTGGATTTACACACTTGGGAAGAGTATCTGAGAAAGCTTGACTTAGCTCTGCCCTTCTTCCTCTCGGGAGCTGCCAAAGGGGAACATGTTCCACTGCTTGTCTCAAAGCACTGCCCACCAGAGGGGCCGGTCCAGGTTCAGAACCACTGGGACTGGGTGGGTAGGTCTGTCTAGCTCAGGTACCCAGTCGGCTGCCCAGCTGGCTCTCACACCAAGCTTTGATCAGCAAGAGTGGAGATGCTCTGATATCCGAGGATAAAAGAAAAGTTAGTGCTCATAAAGAGCTTCCTCTTTCTTATGGAACTCAGGAGCGTACAAATTCACCCTACTTTCTAAAGAAATCAAAACCACAGGATGAAACCTACCCGAGTCAAGCTCCATGTCAGCGGGCGAGGCTGCCAAGCTGCCTTCCTTCTTCTGCTTCTTTGGGCTACTAGGCCTGGGCAGAGACGAAGACCTCTTGCTGCTGGACCTCACGCTCGGCTAACGGAGAACCAAACTGAACACAAGTTAGGCGGGTCCACAAAGAATTGAACCCCATCCCTTCACTTAAATATGATGCAGAAAACCAATCTGGAGCTAAGTCCAGGTAACTGGTGAAGGCAGTTACCTTTTTCCTTTGGATTCATCAGAAAACACAGAGTGCTTTATATCCAAAGTGAGAAAAGGCAATAAGATGCCTAATGAGTTACAAAATTCCTCAGATAGACGCGATACATGTTTTTTTTTTTTTGCGATACATGTTTATAAACCACACTCTGAAAATCTATTTACCGCTTGGAAGTTAGAAGTTAGGTAATTGGCAAACACGTCTTTCTGCTGACATGCCTGCATTGGTATGGAACCAAACATCCTCCATTCCTAATGATGAAAAGAGAAGAGAAAAATAAGTATGTATTTGGAAAACGTCATGCTTTGAATAGTCTGCTGACAGGAGGTAAGGTGGAGGTCTCAAATTACATTTCTGCTTCATATGTGACTTTTCCTTTTTGGGGAAATTAATGAAAATAATGGAGCATTGAAGGGGAAAAAAAAACCAACTCTGCCTGCAAAATGATCAGGACCGAACACTAAAAGACTACTTGACAAAATCGCTTGGCCCAAAAAGGTTCTACCTACTACAAGAAGAAGTTACAGGCATTAATGACAGACTCTCATTCGGCCTGGCTGGCTCCCGCCCCGCTCCTGACGCACCAGCGCTGTTCACAGGACTGTTAACTGTTCCCTTTTCCTAACTCGCTCACTCATGCTGATTTTTCTATCTTCTGTTCTTTCCCTTTCCAAACTGAGCAATAATCTTTAAGGTTCAACATCACTCGTTTCTCTCTTATGGCCAGTAACACATTCAACAGTGGTTCTCAATAGAAATCACTTTGGGCTCTTGTGAAACCTATAGATTCCAGGGACTAAGTTAAGTCTAAGGGGGGGCAGGGGCGGTGCTCAAGAATGTACATTTCTAATGCACACCCCAAGGAGATTCTGATGTGGGCTGGTACTTGGACCCACTTCCAGAGGGACTGATGGTCTGTACATGCAACTCAGCCCTTGATTAATTACACACGTCTTCGTATCTGTTCACTAGACTGTAAGTTCAGACCTTTGGCTGTTTCTCTGAAGCCCAGTCCCTAAGAACACCTAGAATGCATTTTTATTAAAATACCACCACCACCATCACCACTACTATAGTTAGCTGTTAAAGCCTGAAACCTAAGATGAAAGTTGGAAAAGATTAAGTGTAGCAAACCTTTCTTGTATAGGAGAAATTTTACTTTGGGGAGAGGGTGAAGAGGGAAGAGTAGGAAAAAGTTATAGTAATACTTAGATTTATTAAAGGCAGAAATTTACTTCCCAATTAATTCTGTAAAACTTATAACACTGCTTCAAACCATCCCATATTTTAAAAAAAGAATCTTTTAATTTTAGAATAGTTTTAGATTTATAGAATCTCACCATTCTATTTTAGCTCCTTTTCTTAGGGCATAAAATTGGAAAAAACTGTGGGTTTTCTTTTTGATGAATTCAAGATTTCACTTAATATTCCAATCAACATAAAGGAAATTAAAAAATTAAACACAAAAGTAACACATTTACTTCTTTATGGAACAGTAATTGCTACATAAGCTAACATTTTGAACAATCTACATAAACAATGTCACATCCCAGAAGAATAAAAAAACAACACACTTACATCTGGAATTCCTCTGGGAGTAGATATATTAAAACCTGGATAGTTTACCAATTTCGAGAGATCATAAGTGACAATTTTATTTTGTTGTACTTCTCCAGCTTCTGTTTCTCCATCAGCACCATCTATTACAGACCATCAAAAAGCTTAATATTGCTAGATGCCCATATAAATCCCTCTCCAGACCAAAAGCAGACCTGGAAAGTGCTTAAGATTCATGACCACAGAATTATTCCGAGAATAACTTTAATTATAATTTGTCTGAATCATTAGATTAGAATTTTTAAACAACATGGACATATTATTTTGATAAAAATAAACATTTAAAATCTTGGAAACTTTAGTTCTTCCATGAGTTATTTGAAAAGTCTGTTTTGCACTGGTCTTTGATTTGCCTAATCCTCTATTCCAATTCTTTATTTAATAAACATTTATGTAATGGTCACTGTGTATAAGCTAGTGTTTTCTTTTCAGATAGTGCTTTAAACAGTTTACAAGTATTCATTTGCTTAATCTTCATAACAACACTAAGAGGTACATACTATTAAAACCACTTTACAGATGAGAATAGTTTTTGAAGGATACTTAGGAACCACTTCATTATTTTGAAAAGTACTAAATAAATCGAACATTTTATTTTGCCTTGTCTATATACCTAAGGAAAACAAATAGTTGATGAGAAGTTTCTCTTTGTATAAGTTTTCAGGATAAGAAGCCAAGTAATGAAAGAATAAGAACATAACCAGTATGTCACCCATCATTAACAGATAGATATAGGCAATGATCACCAATGACTGATTCCACTACAATTCACAGGAAACAGAGGGACAGAGAAACATGACAAAATAACACCATGGGGATGCACCAGCAAAATCTCGAAAACTCAAAAGGACAAAATACAGAGTTTGTTAAAAACAAGAAAGAGAACTTACAGATTAAAAGAGATTTAAGAGGCTCTCAGTGATCTACAATCTTTTGTCCAAAGAATCTCTATTCAAACAAATAAAGAGAGAAAGAGAGAGAGAGAGAGAGAGAAAACAGAAATGCAAGCACCTACAGAGTGGCAGGAGCAATGATAATCTGAATGTCAGCATGACTTGGGGATATATTAAAAGGCTGTGCTGGGGCTTCCCTGGTGGCACAGTGGTTAAGAATCCACCTGCCAATGCAGGGGACAAGGGTTTGAGCCCTGGTCCGGGAAGATCCCAGATGCCGCAGAGCAACTAAGCCCGTGCACCACAACTACTGAGCCTGTGCTCTAGAGCCCGCGAGCCACAACTGCTGAGACCGCGAGCCACAACTACTGAAGCCTGCGTGCCTAGAGCCTGTGCTCCGCAACAAGAGAAGCCATCGCAATGAGAAGCCCGCGCACCGCAACGAAGAGTAGCCCCTGCTCGCCACAGCTAGAGAAAGCCCGCACACAGCAACAAAGATCCAACGCAGCCAAAAATAAAAAAATAAAATTTAAATAAAAATTTTTAAAAAAAGGCTGTGCTAAATATTCTTTGGTACCACTTGAGGTGGGGGGGTTGGTAAATTTTTTATTTAGCTTTTATTTAATTAATTAATTTATTTATTTTGGCTGTGCTGTGCGGCATGTGGGATCTTAGTTCCCTGACCAGGGATCGAATCTGCACCCACTGCAGTGGAAGTGCAGAGTCTTAACCACTGGACTGCCGGGGAAGTCCCTAAATTTTTTATTTTTATTTTTAATTACCTAAGTAATATCTAGAAACACTCTCATTTTTTAAAAATGTACAGCATTAGAGATAATACTAAAATCTTAAGCCCAATCCTGTTTTCATTCTCAGGGATAACCACTGTTGAGTTTGCTGTATATTGGTTAGGACTTTAAAAATTTTTATATAAAAAGTTATTTACTATCCACCAGATGCCAGGCACTGTGCTACATGATAAATAAATAGATACAAATTGTGACAGGGCATGAAGAAAACAAACAGGGTGAAGTGATAAAGACTGGCAGAACAAGTGGGTAAACATGGGAGAGACACATCTACTTATTTATTTATTTATTTATTTTTGTGGTACGCGGGCCTCTCACTGTTGCGGCCTCTTCCGTTGCGGAGCACAGGTTCCGGCCGCGCAGGCTCAGCGGCCATGGCTCATGGGCCCAGCCGCTCCGCGGCATGTGGGATCTTCCCGGACCGGGGCACGAACCCGCATTCCCTGCATCGGCAGGCGGACTCTCAACCACTGCGCCACCAGGGAAGCCCGGGAGAGATACCTTTAAATAAAGTGGTCAGGGAAGGCCTCTATGAGTCCAAACCCTGAAATCTAGGTGGTTCTTGGTTAAGATCTTTCAAAAATATCTTTTACAAACATAACTCCTCATAGAAAATATAGAGCATTGTTTCATCCGTGTGGGTTTTTTTTTTTTAATTTAAGATCAATGGTATCATAATATTAAGTCATCCAGAAACTTGCCTTTTAAACTCAGTATTGCATAGGGATTTTGCCACGTTAGCTCCATGGATTTACTCCATTTTTAAAAATACCGCAGGGATTCCACCCCCCAGATCTACCACGGTTTACTTAGCCATTCTCCTTTAGGGCCTTAATGCTGTTTTTAATTTTTCACTATCATAGTCAATGTTAAAAAGTATCTTTATAGGGCTTCCCTGGTGGCACAGTGGTTGAGAGTCCACCTGCCAATGCAGGGGACGCGGGTTCGTGCCCCGGTCTGGGAGGATCCCGCATGCTGCGGAGCGGCTGGGCCCGCGAGCCATGGTTGCTGAGCCTGTGCGTCCGGAGCCTGTGCTCCGCGGCGGGAGAGGCCACAGCAGTGAGAGGCCCGCATACCGCAAAAAAAAAAAAAAAAAAAAGTATCTTTATATACATACATTTCCTTGTGCGCACGTGTGAATGTTTTTCTAGAGGAGGTACCTAAGAGAAGTTCTAGATCATAGGAGGGTTTATTTATTCTAATTTTTATAGGTCTCCTGGCAGAGATGGATATATTTCTGTTGCCATTACTGAGAAAGGCAAGAGCTTATGAGGTCTAGCTGGAGAACCAATACCTTGCTAGGTAGTCACTGGGCAAGTCCAGATAACCATCTGATAACTCTCACTGAAGTTTTAGCTCCTTCCTTGTAAAACAAGGGAAACACCATCAAGATATTTTTTAGTTAACTCAGCACACACTAAATAAGCCAGCCATTCCCACGCTATTTTACTGTGATTCTTTAATTAAAAAAGAAAAAGATAGAACACTTAAGCTGACTTATCTAACTGAACATACTATACCTTTTCCATCATAGAGTGCAAGCCCTGAGGTCTCTAGTTCGGCCTCTTTGAGCCAGCCTGGTGGGTATCCTAGCTGGCGCATTCGATATATAAAAGGTGGAAGACTCTTGTCCGTCACACCCAGCGCATCCTGAAGTTCCTCACTGAGTAAAAATAAAAGAGGAAGAAAAAGACTGTATTCTTGTTTGGATGAAAATACATACTGGTCTGATATTTTAAAACTCTTCTGTGTCTTATATTACACGCCTGTGGCACAGTGCCTATCAAACACATAGTTAAAATTCCAATAAACCTTTTTGGATTAATTGATGTACATTATATAGAGCCTTGCTAGAGAACACTTATATCTTGATTATTACCCTGAAGATCCACAGAACGTTCCAAACAGTGGGGAAGCGGAAATGACATTCTGTGGTGAAATGACAGAGGTACCTGATAACTCCTGGCTTGAATCTTCCAAATCTTTCTTCTACTTCTTCTGCATGGTATCGCTGCTGAAAATTCTGACTGCTTGTCTCACCACAGGCATCCATATACTCTTTTCTCTTCTCACTTATTCGAGCAGCATTCCGAGGCTAAATCGTAATGTGTTTGGAAAGAATGGTATCGAGCAGTTTAGAAATATTTCAGAAATTGAATAAATATAAGCACTTTTTCTAGGTCAAGCACACAGATTATTTCAGTGTTAATGCATAAGGGACAGGTATAAAAGAGAGTGGATACTTTAGGAAAATAAGCAAAGAAGAGAAGCAGTCCCTTAATTTCGTATTACCTTGGTACTATCATAACATAAAATAAAGTTTTGAAAATAAGTTGTCTAAAAATGAACCCTCATAATGTTTTATTCATCTCAAATACAGAGTACTGTAATAAATTATTATTTTTTTAAATCTAATATCTTTAAAACTTACGTATAAATTTGGAAAGATTTCAAAATCAAGGACTATGGGAAAGACAGGAAGTTTCTTCACATCACACAATGCCACAGATGTATTGAAAACATTAGAAAGCTCTGGTTCAAAGATTTTTTTTTATATGAGAAAAATTTACCATTGGGCAATCTTTCATTTGATGCTCTTCAGAACCACAATTGAAACAGTGAGGCTTTGGCCTATTTGGTCAAAAAACAAAGATTTTCATAATGTAAATAGAAATATAAAAGCAAATCAACAAAATTCTGTATGACAGCAACGTGTATCAGAGACAAGAAAGCATGTAGATCGCCAATTATTATCTGCAAAAATGAGTACACTTTCACTTCTTGTGCTTAGTGATTTAAACAAACAGTACTTTTGACCAAGTCTTTTAACCAAGAACCCTTGTGCTCCCGACTGATCTGTTACCTCTGAGTTTTGTCAGTGGCTAATAATAGAAGAACCAAGGCAAACAGATTATCATATTTTCCTTTAGGTAACTTGGAAAGGGGTAGATGGTTATAAGACAGCAATCAAACTGACAGCAGTAATTATACCTTTCCACCCACCCAGGCACATCAGGAGTGAACCAATGAATATATAACTGACTTAAACATTTAACATGTCTATATATTGAAATTCTAGTTTAATCTGTTTATTTATCGTAAGCTAGCAATAAAGAATATTAACTTTTCAAGCTAAAAGAGTTCATGGTTTTGGTTAAAAAAGAAGAAGAAAACAAAAGCAACTCCCCACACAAACCTTTTTGCCTTTACTTGTATTTCTTGCCCTTCTAGAGAAACAATGTGGCTGAAGACTTGCTGGTACCTTTAGTGAGTTTTATTAAGGAATAGTTATCATAGTCTGCAAAATTTGGTTTTTTTTTTTTTTTTAAAGGTGAACTTAATGGCAAGATGCATAAAGATCTTCATTCACTATGTAGGATACTTGGGTATTTCCCATCCTTCCGTAAGCTGAGGGTTTTCATTTAGTAGCGGTTGCCCCAATTTATCAAGGCAAAAATTAGTAAAATACAGGACACTTCCTACAACCTGCAGAAAACAAGTCAAAAAATATTGCTATTTAAGCAGAAAAAAAAAGACATTAAATAATGTAAGACTATGATTAATTGTTTTAACAATTTATTTCTGGATGAAATTATTAGAAATAATAATCAACTCCCTAGTTAAAGGAGCCACATTCTGATGTGTAAGTAAGATCTCCATCACTGAATTCCCCTCTGTTGCCTAGATCACTGAATTTTTCCTGTTGGATCACTACTATCAGTTGCACTTTCTCCAGACTTAAAAAACAAAAACTTTTCAACAACTCTTATATTCCCTCCAATTTCCCATTTCTTTGCTTCCTTTTGCAGCAAGATCCTCAGACAGTTGTCTATATCTATATAGTCATTGTTTCCACTTCCTTTCCTCCCAATCACTCTTTTCCTTTCCTTCCAATTTTTGGGAACAATTTCCTACAGAAAAGTTGAAAAAAATGGTACAAGGAACACCCATGTACCCTCCAACTAGATTCAACAATTGTTAACTGACATTTTTGTGTGCACATCTCTACACACACACACACACACACACACACACACACACACACACACACACACACACACTTTTTACTGAGCCATTTTTAAAAAGTAAGTCGACACCACTATCATCTTAGTCTAAGTCACTATTTTCTCCAGCTCGAGATTAATACAATAACTTCCTTCCCAGGTTCTAGCTTCCACACATAACCAGCTACAGACTCTATTCATGACACTGCACCCCTAAATACTTCAGTATGAGCTTTCTAAGAATAAGAACATTCTACAAATCACAATACCACTGTCATGCTTAAGAAAATTACTAACACCTTAAAGTCATCTATATCCAATCTATTTTCAGTTTTCCACAATTTTAAAGACATGGGGGTGCTGGGATGATGAAGAGCCCACAGATCTTACTGAAAAGATTTACAAGGTATGTACACATCTCTACAAATGTGATAAAGGCTGATATTTGCAAAGGTATCGTTTTAGATCACCCTATAAATGTCAAGTGGAAGAACTAGGACCAGTGATTGGATTGAGTACAAGAAGCACATTTCAGCCCAACTTTTAGAGAGTGTAAAAATCTATCACAGGTGTGAAGAATGAAGTGGTTTGTCTCATTTTTAAAAAAAGTGAATTCCAAGTTACTGGAAAGACTCAAAAAAAGAGCAAACTGCTCTAAGGACACTTTAAAGAAAGATTCCTGAATTTGAATTAGATAACTTCATTTCCCTTTTAAACTCTAAGGTTCTGGGATTTAAAGTGGCACCTGCCTGGAAATGGGGGATTCTGCACTTATTAATTTAGTCTAAATAGTGGTACATCAATGGGACACAATACTCCATGAACATGAAAACTAGTCTTCCTTTAATGGAATCCAGGATTACATCATCTTCTTTAAAAATTTTTAAGTTGCAAAATCACACCACTACACTGCACTGACACTGCTGAATTTTGCATAGGTACTGAAAGGGCTAAATGTAGGTTCATCCCTGTAAATCGTCTTCTGTTTTTCACCCACTATTGTAGTCTGTCCACATTTAACACTTCCTATCTGCCACCTGTTATATTAGCTATATATCCCTCTCAGCTTCATCCATCTCTAAGTTCCATAAGCATGCTTTCTATATCTTCATCCAAGTTCTTAAAAATGAGTAGAGGTGGGAGAGAGGGATGAATAGGTGGAATAAAGAGAATTTTTAGGGCGGTGAAACTACTCTGTATGACAGTCTCATGGTAGATGCATATCATTATAAATTTGTGCAAATTCACAGAATGTACACCACCAAGAATGAACCTTAATGTAAACCATGGACTCTGGGTGATAATGATGTGTCAATGTAGGTTCATCAATTGTAACAAATGTACCACCTGGTAGGGGCTGTGGATAGTGGGGGAGGCTATGAATGTCTGGGGGCAGAGGATACATGGCAAATCTCTATACTTTCCACTCCATTTTTCAGTGAACATAAAACTGCTCTAAAAAAAACCAATCTATTAAAAAAAGAAAAAGAAAGAAAGGAAAGAAGATGAACAGAGAGGATAGTCAAGAGAAAAATAAAGTCCTCCGAAGTATATATATTGTGCCCCCCGGCCACAATGAAAGAGTTATTAAAAAGCAAACTATGGTATTTAGAGGCTGAAGCCTACACTGTTGTTTACAACAAATTTAATGAAAGAATGTGTGATCATCTGACGACATATGCCTATACCACTTTATCATTTAAATGTCACCCAGTGGACATAGGATAGGAAACATATCTGCAGAATTCAAAACTTAAATGTCCAAACTTACACTAAAAGCTTCCTTATTGTTAACAGCACTGGATTCTTCTACTTTATGGTCCTCTTCTAGCATAACACTGGAAGGCTAACACAAAGAGAAACACATGTTACAAAAGGTAACCAATTTTTAACAACTTTCAATTTCAAGTATTAGCCATCTGAACACACTTTATTTTCTAATACATACCATTAAGGTATATAAAATTTTGAATTCATTGTTGTCATAATTAGGGTGAGTTGAGAAGTTAAGCTAGGTAGGAATGTTTATGAAAGAAATCTCCCAAGTGGGAAAGTTAAAAAGATATATAAAAGATAGTATCTTCTGGAACATTAACATACACTATGACTTTTTAAAAAGTATTTTTACACTATGACTTCTGTGTTAAAAAATATTAATTATGGAACTTCCAACACTTAAACTGACAAGACAGACTTTACCTTGAAATCAGATAATCAAAGATTAAAATAATATATAATTTGATATTACTGGTCAATACTGTATTACAACCCTTACAGACCTCAAGCCACTACAAAATTCTGAAGTGTTTCCTGAATCAAATATTAAATAATATTCAATATGTTTTGGGGTTTTTTTTTAGTATGGTTTTTATTGTTAAATGTATTTTGTTCCATGAATCTTTAAAAATTATATCTGATAGGTGAAAACTAAAGGTGATAAACAAAAAATTTAATTAATTAGAATACTCCATTCTCCAACCTCTGAGGATAAACAGCTAAAGATCCTTATTTGAGAGACCTACTTACCTTAATTTTTAATTAAAAAAAAAAAGCCCAGAAATCATAATTCTGATTTTCTTAAGGTAAACTCATGCCCTAATATTCAGAGTGGAATCTCTCAGATTTCTTTGGGCATGCTGTTGATTTTTAAAACAAGTAGAAGGGAAAGAAAGGATGGCATATGAACCTGTTCATTTCAGATAAAAAGAATCCATCTTTTATAAACCCCAGAAACAGAGATTTTTTTTTCTGACCTAAAATTAATTTTCTGCCCCAAACCACGTGTCCAAGTCAGGGAATGGAAAATAAAAAGGCTTCAGTTTTGAGTGCAGCCAGGTGTGAATATGACTCCCTGAGAAAAGCACCCGTGATCCAAAAGAAAACCCTGTGGCTGCGCTGGTCAGACTGTGGAGAAGCAAGCCCGGCTGCAGGATGGGAGGTGAAGAGTCAATCTCAACAGTCATTCTGGTTTTGATTCAAGAGGATCCCTGGAGCCTAACAACTGGCAGTGAAAAGCATAACCTACTAATCTTAAAGTCTCTTAAGTTTGAAATACCTGGGGCAAAAGATTAAAGGAAGTCTTTTCCACATCATTTTTCTGCTGTTCCTCAAATCTTTTTACTAAATTTGATACAAATTCCTCTATTTCTTGATGATATTGCCTGCATAAAGAGGACAAAATGGTCAGAACCCAGACAGAGTAAAACATTGACTTGATTGAGTTTTATGCATTTTTAGAAGATGTCATGTGTAAATTCTGTTATTTTGTTTTTCAGAGTTTATCAAATTGCTGACTCTTTGTAACACTTAGGAATCTATTCCTTAGGAAAAATATATACATTGTTGTCAAGTTAATAAAATGATTACAATAACCTAACACAGTGCCTAGGCTGTAACAGCTGGCAAATACTTATGCAAAGACTAAATGGATTTTATTTATAAATTTTACATACTTAATTTTTGAATATATAGTAAATGGTTCAAAATTCAAAAGAACTAAAAGGGTGAGTTACATAATGAAAAGCTCCCTTCCTACCCTGTCTCTCAGCCCCTTATTTCTGCAACACAGAGATAATCAGTGCATTCAGCTATCCCACATCCTCCTCCCAGACACCCTCTCTGCACATATAAGGAAACACCTATGTAAATATTACACTGGAGAAAAAAAGACCAAAATGCAATGCAAGAAAAACGACTGAGGTCTATTTTCCCCAGCTTTCCAGGTCAAGAACCACGTTCATCAAATATTCTTCAGTGCTCGGTTCAGGAGGGGCCAAAAGAGCCAACCTCCTCCTTACAGACTTGATCCATCAGGTCCCGTTAGCTCTGACATTGTAAGACTTCTGCAGGCACAACGCCAGGTGAGCAGTGCAGACATTAAGACTGCCAAGGGCTTGAGTTAGAGGCCGATTCGGACGGTGACAGCGGCGCTGGAGCCCCGCGTGCCCGGCACCGTGCTGCTCCTGTGCTCACCACAGGCTGCTCCACCCTCCCAGAGCCTCAGGTTCTGCTTCTGCTGAGCTGAAGTAGCCAACGGACCTGCCACACAGGTAACACCCTATGTACGGTCCCTTTCCCTTGCCCGGCACCTAAGATAACAATATGATTAAGTGACACCGAAGGGGGCAAGCAGGTGTCTGAAATGTCTATGACCATGCTCTGAGGAAGGGACAGGTCAAGGCCTCAAACCATGTCAGAACATTCTAGCAAGCACTGCAGGAATGCACTGAGTCATCCTAGACCCAAGCGTGCTGGAAGGCTTGCAAAGGTCTAGTTTTGCTATTAAAAAGAAAAAAAAAAATCACGTGGGTAAGCTTTGAAGATAGCCAACAGGGAAAACTTAGTTCCCTGACTGTGGTAGAGAAATGGTTAAGATTATTTATGGTGGTAGCGGTGACTTTTATTTGAGGCTATTTATTGGGCTCTTACAGGTGCTCATTTAGCTACTTAAGAGGTAGTTACTATTAGTGTCCTGTTTTCCAGTGATGAAACTGATATGCAGAGAGGGTCAGTGACCTGTCCAGGTTCACAGATATAGAACGTAGAGGAGTCCAGCTTCAAATTCAGGTTTATATGACCCTAATGTCCTCACTTTTATCATGATTCCATAAATTTCAAGTAAAAGAATAAAGATGGTATATAAAGTAAAAATGAGAACAGCGTATTTATAGAAGACATTGTATCATAAATACATCAGCTCATAATATTTAGGAAAGGGAAAATTACTTACTTTGAAATAACATTGTTCATAAATAGAATCTGAAATAAAGGTCCATCTAATTTAGTATTGTTCACCAATATTCCACTAAAACAGAAGTTAAAACATATTCTTAGAAGACATTAAAGTAAAACTTGCATATGTATATATAAACACTGACTCTTTATAATTCTTAAGTACCAAAGATCATAGAATATTTTACAAATAAGATCAAGAACCACAAAGAACTCCAGTTTTTCCCACTTTAACAGTTTTTAGGGGTATCTTTTACATTACATATTTTTACAAATATTTCATAAAAAAATTAAAAACTGGGCTTCCCTGGTGGCGCAGTGGTTGAGAGTCCGCCTGCCGATGCAGGGGACACAGGTTCGTGCCCTGGTCCGGGAAGATCCCACATGCCGCGGAGCGGCTGCGCCCATGAGCCATGGCCGCTGAGCCTGTGCGTCCGGAGCCTGTTGCTCCGCAATGGGAGAGGCCGCAGCGGTCAGAGGCCCGCGTACCGCAAAAAAAAAAAAAAAAAATTAAAAGCTACAGTTAATCTTTCAACCGAAAACCTTCTTTACCCAATGGCTGTTTGTTTACAAATTGAGGGGAGGGAGGAATTGAATAAAGCAGGTTACAAGAATATATTTCTGAAAGAATCAGTGAATTTGGCTTGGAAATATATGGGAAATTGAAACACTATAAATAAATGGGTAGACTCTTTCTGGAGGGCAGAGCACACTGCACTAAGTAGCTCAAATCCAAAATTTTAAAGTAGAGATGTAAAAAGTATCTCATTCCTGAATTTGACTTTCAAATACTGCAAAAAACAGAACTAGACTGCAGCCTGGAAATCTGCTATATATCCCTTTGGTAACCTGGGAGCAGATGAATCTGATTCCTCCACACCTGCCTCAAATCCTTCTACCTGTACAGCACGTGAAACAAATCAATCTGTATGTGGAATTGCCCACATCAAGTAGAGAAATAAAATTAAATATGAAGACACCCAGAAACTTGCTTCAATTTGCACAAACTTCAGTTTTAAAAAATACATCATGTTTCTAAAAACTACATGCAACTGCATGACCCTTGACTGGAGTTCAGTTTGAGAAATCAGCAATAAAGACGTTCAATTGGGGAAATCTGAATCTGGCTGGGAATGTTATTAAGGAAATCGTGCCAGTTATTAGGCGTGATCATGGTGTTGTGGTAACATGAAAATCTTTAGAAAAAAAAATACATGCTGAAATATCTGGGGTAAAATATGTATATGGAATTAGAAGAAGGAAATATGGCAAAATATTGTTAAATCTAAGTGATGAAAATATGGGTATTAACTGTACTATTCTTTCCACTTTCTGTTCGTTTGAAAATTTTCATCATATAAAGAAAAAACAGAAAAAAAAAAAAAAAAACGCCCCACAATGTTTACTGGATAAAAAGAAGAGACACTTCTGATCATGAAAGTTCCAAAAATAAGGGTTAAATCAAGAGATGTAGGGTACAGTTTTATCTAAATAATTTTATTTTTTTCTTCCTTGGTGTTCTGTAGAAAGCTTTGTCAGTCTGACAATGTGGAGGGCACCAATTAAAAAAAAATATATATATATATTTTCCTTTTTCAGGATACTAATGCTTGCTTCTTATAAATTGGCAAAGCCTATGATGCTGTAATCATTTGAATTCAGGTGATTATAACCCCCTTATAAATAAATATTTAATGTTTAAATGAACAACTCTATTACAAAGCATATACTTGTCTAAATATTTTTACATATATAAAAATTGTGATTTTTTTTAAGAATCCTAGTTACATTCAATATGTTTACTACCTAACCAAAAATAAGTGTAGATCTACAAAGTGTGCTCACATAGAGGAAGGAAAGTAGGGCATAGAGAAGTTATTCTTTAGACATATTCTGAAATATGTCTAAATTCTAAATATGTTAAATTCTAAAATTTTAAAGTTTTAGTCACCAGTGTAGCCAGTTAATTCAGCTGGTACCAGGGACAAAAAATTCCATGTGAAACTGCATCAGTGTACCCCATATTCTGAAAGCCTTAACATACCATTCTGTGTAATAAATTTGTACTTTAGGAAATATTTTAATTTAGTGACTACTGAGTAAATTTAATTACAAAATATCAACATTTAATCTTCTATTAAAATCAGATGCCTGAATGCAAATTTACTCACTGTACTTTTTTCAAAAGCAACTACCATCTCTTCTTCTAAAATGCTGCATCTTGCATTATTTCTATTTATGAACACATTTTAATTGTATAAATAAATCTTCAGCTAGATTAATACCGCAATCTGAATTCTAACTTACCAGAAATGTTCGCTGAATAGCAACAGCTAGGTTGATAACTTGCCTGTTCTGAACATTAAGTCAAAAACTTCTGAATTGTCTTTCACACGTATTTTCACCCAATAAGTCAGTTTTCAAAGTTTAATACAGTTGTGAGAATTCAAATTTTACCCTCACAAATTAAAAATAAAGGATCATTACTATGATTTCTTGAGTACAAAATGGTACAAAAATCCTAAACACCCTTTTTGCAAAAAAAAACCACACCTGTGATTAAATATTAATGTCAGGATAAAAAATAAAGGACATTATGGTGCAAATTCAAGATCTCATACCTTGGTCGAGTCAGAATGTTCAATTTTCTTTTAAGTTCTTGATGTTATTACTTGTTAAGGAGTATAAGCCCTCATTAAATAGAAATACAAAGATCATAAAATTCAACTACTAACCTCACTTTTGGTGTCACTGTTATAAACATATGTTATATACGTTAAAAGACAAATATTTTGAGGATGACACACTTACTGACCTCCTGTTTTGTTGCAGGGCTAGGTATGTGGATCTAAAAACTAAAATAGAGTTTTCATCCCTTCCAACACGGTATTTCTAAGGCAGGGGCACGTAGTTCAAAGAGACTAACAGACTAAACCAAAAATGTTATGCAGCGTAACAGACTGTTAAGACCTGAAGAATCTAGGATGGAATCTATGAATGTTCACTGTAAAATCCTTTCAACTTTTCTGTATTTTGCAATTTTTCATAATAAAATGTCGAGGAAAACGGCATTATGAAAAAATGACTTCGAAAACCTTAAAAGATGATTTACCAACCACTTTCAGGGGTTTTTACACTAGAAAAACTACCTGAGCCAAAATTACTTGCATGTATATTACAAACAAAAAAATACCAAAAATTCTCTAAGAATGGAAATAAACATAGTAACACTTCTTGCTAGAAAGGTTGTAAACATGTAACTAAAGGCAAACGGAAACTTATTTGAGCGTTTTCCCTAGGGGTTTGCAATGGCCCTTAACCACGGAAGCTACTTCAAAGTGGAAGAACTTTAAAATGAATCCCCGAAGTTCATCAAGCAATTAACCATTTCTCTCTGCATGCCTGGACTCCTTAACGCCCCCAACTGCCCATCCTAGCACCACTAACTTTTGCACCGCCCTAAAGACACATCTGCGCCTAGGTCTAAGCATCCGGTATCTCCTAACATAACTACAGCGTGACTGCAATAACTTTAGCTTGGCTCCAAAAAAGGAGATCGGATAGTGACTCCGAATAGGGGAAGAGAAGTGAAGAGTCTACAACTGAACAGTTGAAAGAGTCCGGAATAACGCTAAAAACCTGCCCCAGACTGGGGGGCGGGAGGAGTGAATAAGGTCCAGGATACGGATCCCAGAAGGGGAGATGTCCGCGCCGAGGCCTCGGGGACGGCTTATGCAACCCGAACCCGCGATTCTCAGCCTCGTGGAATTTCCGCCCGCACCCTCCCGGGGACGGCACACACCACACTCCCCAGTGACAGGGCCCAGCGAGCGGGAAGGATATTCTCGGCGCGGAGCTGCTCGATGGTTTCCTCGTACTGCCGAAGCCGCTCCCGCAGCTCTGCGTCGCCGACCCCATTCTCGTCCTCCTCGTCTCCGTCGTCGTCCTTGAAGAGAGTGTGAACTGGTTTCGGAGTCGACTCCTCTAGGTGGTCAAACGCCTCGAACAGCTCTAGGTCGCCAAAATCCACCTCCGCCGCCATTTTGGGCTATGGGAAAGATACGAGAAGAGGCGGAGCTGGCCCCCCCCCCCACCCCGGTCGAAGGCAAAGGTTGTTGGGCGGCACCGCTCTCTAGGGCTCCGGCCGCCCTAAGCCACCCAGTACGGTTTCCTCCAAACGTAGGCCGCTGAAGCTGCATAATAGGCGGGCCAGTCCTGTGAGACTACAACTCCCAGAATGCAGTGGTGTCTCTCATACCCACTTCTGAGGTTGCTCGGGAGCAAGGCATGCTGGATATGGGTTTCTAATCGACTGTTAACTCATTGTTTGCATTGCATACTGGGATTGGTCCTTTTTAACGTGAAGAAAGCCAAACTACATCAGAACGTGTTACAACAATATGAGTTGTCTCTTACGCATTTAAGGCTGCAAAAAATCAGAGCACGATGTACGGCTTATCACAGATCCTGGTGAATAAGGAACTCCAGTTTTGCCACTGACTACCGTTGTGATCTTGGAGAAGCTACTTCAGTTTACTGGGCTTGTTTCACTTTGTCATGAAGAACTAGCTTGACCTTAGATTTTTTTAGACTTGTCTGTTGCAGCTTTTGGTGATTTCTCTCCTTCAATCACTCATTCAATAACATTTATTTACCGAGTTCTATGTGCCAGGCACTGTCATAGGAGCTGAGGGTATAAGAGTGAGCAAACTAGAGAACTTCCTGCTTTCATAGAGGGTACAGGCTAGCAAAAGAAAAAAACAAAAAATAAACATACATGTTCCCGCTCTTGGGTCAAAGTGGATGTTGATGGGTATTCATATTAATAGATATGTGAAATAAAAACAGGAATGGATATGTAAAAAATTTGACATTTCTGTGGGAGTCAGTGGATCGAAGAACTGAGGTTTGAACTGAATTATGAAGTGTTAGGAGGGCAACGTTGGTGGTGAGTATGGGGGGTGGAATTAAGAGTCCTAGTCTGAAGAAATGGCGTGTAGAACGAAAAGGCAGAGTGGAGAAATATGAGGCTGGAACATTAGGCAAGTAC
The DNA here is from genome assembly GCF_011762595.2 of Tursiops truncatus. Lineage (NCBI taxonomy): Eukaryota > Metazoa > Chordata > Mammalia > Artiodactyla > Delphinidae > Tursiops > Tursiops truncatus. The sequence goes on along the minus strand of NC_047046.1, from coordinate 7,170,663 downwards.
TCACCACATTAGGGACATTGTCTCCACCCCCAAATTGGCAAGTCATTTCAACATTTTAAACAAGTGGTGGGTCTATGACCCACAAATTTTCATTTTGGTAAGATGGTCCTGACGGCATGATAGGAAAAGGACTGGCGATGGAGCAAACGTAGAATTCCAAATCTAGTAGACTGATTTTTGTAATAAGATCAACAAATGTTAGCTTGGATTAGGGTAGAGGCAATAGTGCTGAAGAGTTGATATTTAATAGAGAATATTTAAAAGATAAAATTAAAGCAACAGCGATAACTGAAGGGTTGTATATAGGGAATGAGAGAAAAGGGTGGTGAATTATTTGCCAGGATTCTGACTTAAGAAACTGGTTAAATAAGTGATCATTTGAGATAGAGAAAAAAATCATTTGATGTTGACCAGGTTTGGGAGTAAAGGGTGAGTTCCATTTTGGCTATGTGGTACCTTGAGGCAATTTTATCCTTATAAACAATTTTATCCTTATATAACTCTAGTTAGGTAAGTAACTAGACTAGTGGAAGAAATTTTTGAAGCACTAGTATATTGAAGGTAAAATTTTCGGGCTCAGTGGAGGTGTATATTACACAGATATTTGGCTAAGCTCCGAAGAGGATTGAACTAAAGATTAGCATTTGGCTGGTTCAAATTTTTTTTTTTTTTTTTAAATTTATTTTATTTATTTATTTTTGGCTGTGTTGGGTCTCCGTTGCTGGGGGCGGGCTTTCTCTAGTTGCAGCGAGCAGGGGCTACTCTCCATTGTGGTGCACGGGCTTCTCATTGCGGTGGCTTCTCTTGTTGTGGAGCACGGGCTCTAGGCACGCAGGCTTCAGTAGTTGTGGCACGTGGGCTCAGTAGTTGTGGCTCGCGGGCTCTAGAGCTCAGGCCCAGTAGTTGTGGCACACGGGCTTAGTTGCTCCGCGGCATGTGGGATCTTCCCGGACCAGGGCTCGAACCCGTGTCCCCTGCATTGGCAGGCGGATTCTTAACCACTGCGCCACCAAGGAAGCCCTGGTTCAAATTTTTATGGAAAGTAAATACAAAGATGATAGAGAATGAGACTGCATAGTGAAGAACAGAGTGGGAAGGAAGTCTAGGACTGAGCCCTAGAGGGCTGGGATTTAGGAAGAGACAACTACAGAAACTGATGCACAGGCAGTGGGAGAACTAGGAGAGGACCCCCGAGAAATTATATTTAAGTATATACTTAAATCATCTTTTGGCCATGAAATTAACTTGGAATGATATATAATACAACTTAATTTCTGCTTCTATCTCCTTCTACCAACCTACTATAGTATTTAAGTTTTCTAATTTAATCACAATCAATGATCACCCAAATTGGAAACATCACCTTTGAATTTTCTTATCCTCCAAGCCAGTTGCTCTCACAAAGCTCATCAAAACCTTGCCTCAAATAGTGTGGTCTTGTCTTACTACCATGTCTTGAAAGAATCTCCTGGACAGCAACTTATGTTCTCGTCGCATACAAGAGTAAAGCCCAAAACATCCATCGTGGAGTACCAGGCTTTGGACACAGAAAGCATAGTAACAGCCAGAAAAAAGGGGAAAAAAAGTTTAAGCATATAAACGCTTCCCTACAAACTCATTTCAAATTGAGCCAAGCAGTTAACTGTCCCCCACCCCCAGGATTCCAATAATTGCTTCGTAAAATTTAATTATGCAAATTGCAATTACCTATATGCCTCCCTCTAAATCTGCATTGTCCAGGATGGTTTCCCCTGGCTGTATGTAGCTATTAATAACTTTAAATATGACTGGTCCCAATTGGGATGTTAAAATGTAAAATACCCCCTGGATTTCAAAAACAAGCATGCAAGTAAGAATGTAAAATCTCTACTAAGAATACTGATTACCTAACTCAATTATTTTAGACATACTAAATGAATCCATACTAAATGAATCAAAATTAGTTTCCTGTTTAAAATTAGCTATAAAAATTCTTTAAATTACTAAATGAGTACAGGATGGACCATATCATTCATCGTGTATGGCCAGCTCCTAAAATACCATAGAAAAACACAGAAGCAGTTCAATGTGTGCTTTTCATATCCACACTGCATTACAGGCCCCCAATCATTCTTTTTTTCCCCCCACAGACACTCTTAATGAAACAGATTTCAGAAGGTACAGCTCACCAGGAAAATGTGAATTTGGGATCACTCCAAAGTGAAAAACCATGGTGTTATTTCCCCAGAAACTTGACTTTGTCACTGAAGCATGAAGAGCCATCTCTCCCCAAAATAATTGTGCTCTGGGAAAACCATTTACCAAAACACATTAAGCAGTCTTCCCTTTTGCTACTACACTGTGGAGATGTTTTTCAAAGGATTTTTCCAGTGAAAGCTAAAAATTATGAATTTGTCGTAATGAAAGCAAATGAAGTACAAGTTCTGTAGTCCCCTCCTTCCACCAGAACTATGCCCTAAATTTAATCAATTTAGTGACAAAGTTGTTTTCTGTTTTAGTACTTCAGGTTAGACAATTCAAAAGGGATAATGAGTAAAGGGCATACAAAGAACTTGTTATAAGGCACTTTATTAAAATAAAAGTGCTTACATCCCTTTAATGTATTAATCTATTTCCTGAATAACATATGGAATATTTAACAAATACTGTACACCAGTTCTGTCCCTTATAATAGTAGGAAAACAGTATTATTTTACTAAGTTTTTTCACTCCTCCCAACTTCCTTTTACATTTTTGCCCACCATGGTATTGCCTATAGCATAATTCTTTAAAAAAAAAAAAAAGGAATTTCTAGCCAGTGTCTTCCACTAGAAATTGCAAAATGCTACAGAAACCATAAGACAAATTCAAATAAGAATTCCAGGTAACTTAAATTAACACGAGTTTTGAGAAAACCATTTTTATTATCATCACCACCCAGCCTATTTGTGCTGGATTATGTACCAAATGGCCAGATCTTCTAAAGAACATCTACATAACATTTCTTTCATGTTTCAAGAGATGAAAATAACTGTACAAGGTTAAGTACAAAAGTACACAAGACAGTGGACACCAAAAATCCATGTATGAGATTTTATCCCATCTGCAGCTTTTATATATTTGAAAAGTAGAATTCATTAACTAAAAAATATTGTCCTTCTATAGTCCTGTCAAGTTTAATGGAAGCGGGTTTAACCTGATTACAACACTAACACCAGTATCACTGATCTGATATTTACAAAAAATCATATTTTTCAATAAATTAAAGTCAATGCAACACCCATGCAAGCTAGAATGCCAGCTGTTTGGTGAACAAGGACCTGACATCAGAACCAGAAGTCTATAAAAGTCCCAAGTATAAAGTGTGATTTTCTTCAAACTGTGTCCATTCCTCGCATCGATGATGTAAAACCCAATCCCATTCCTCTTTGTGTGTGGGTTTGTGATCTTGCCATTTCATACTGAGCGTCTAGATTTCTGAATACTTCTTCCTGCTGTTTCAATGTCTTGTAACTTTCTTCATCAACGGAGCTACATCCAGCTTCATCTTCACTCTAAATAACAGATACAAAATATACTATTAAAATGAATTCACCCAGGAATAAAAAGTGCTTCTCTCCCTTAAGAAGTACTACTAGATCACATTTTTGCAGTACATATTTGACCTCACTTAGCTTCCATTCATTCATTCAGCACCTATGGAATTCAAGGCAATGTTCATTCTAGGTACTGGGATAGAGCAGGACATAACAAAAATCATTCAGTGGGCCCAAGGAAGAACATGTAGAACAGGCCAGGGACTTCCCTGGTGGTGCAGTGGTTAAGAATCCACGTGCCAATGCAGGGGACACGGGTTCAAGCCCTGGTCCGGGAAGATCCCACGTGCCACGGAGCAACTGAGCCCGTGCGACACGACTACTGAAGCCCGCGCTCCACAACGAGAAGCCACTGCAATGAGAAGCCTGCATACCGCTACGAAGAGTAGCCCCCGCTCGTTGCAACTAGAGAAAGCCCGCGCGCAGCAATGAAGACCCAACGCAGCCAAAAATAAATAAAGCATCTAGGGAAAAGTGAAGGAGAAAATGGGGGTGGAGTTTAAACCAAATATCCCTTCAAGGAAAAACCAACTCCCTTAGTAATAACCAATATCTGAACATTTGTCGACCTTACCAGGTTGTTGGGTAAAACCTAAAACCTTCCTTGGGACTTCCCTGGTAGTCCAGTGGCTAAGACTCTGTGCTCCCAATGCAGGGGACCTGGGTTCAGCCCCTGGTCAGGGAACTAAATCCCACATGCTGCAACTAAGAGTTCGCATGCCGCAACTAAAAGATCCCGCCTGCTGCAACTAAGACATGGCACAGCCAAATTAACTAATTATTTAAAAAAAACCCACAAAAAAACTCAAACAAACAAAAAACTTCCTTGAAAAAAATTAAGAAAGTCCAACCCCACACCAAGTATAGTTAACCTTAAATGGGCATTTTTTCTTTTTATACATCTTTATTGGAGTATAACTGCTTTACGACGTTGTGTTAGTTTCTGCTGTATAACAAAGTGAATCATCCATATGCATATATATATCCCCATATCCCCTCCTTCCTGAGCCTCCCTCCCACCCTCCCTATCCCACTCCTCTAGGGCATCACAAAGCACCAAACTTATCTCCCTGTGCTTTGCAGCAGCTTCTCACTAGCCATCCATTTTACATTTGGTAGTGTATGTATGTTAATGCCACTCTCTCACTATGTCCCAGCCTCCCCTCCCCCCACCCACCCCGTGTCCTCAAGTCCGTTCGCAATGTCTACATCTTTATTCCTGCCCTACCACTAGGTTCATCAGTACCAATTTTTAGATTTCATATATATGCGTTAGCATATGGTATTTGTTTTTCTTTTTCTGACTTACTTCACTCTGTATGACAGACTCTAGTTCCATCCACCTCACTACAAATAACTGTTTCATTCCCTTTTATGGCTAATATTCCATTTAAATGGGCAATTTAATTAATTAATTTTTTGGGGGGGCGTGTTGGGTCGCTGTTACTGCATGCAGGCTTTCTCTAGTTGCAGTGAGCGGGGGCTACTCTTCCTTGTGGTGCGCAGGCTTCTCTTGTTGTGGAGCACAGTGCGTGGGCTTCAGTAGTTGTGGCACACGGGCTTAGTTGCTCTGCGGCATGTGGGATCTTCCTGGACCAGGGATTGAACCCGTCCCCTGCATTGGCAGGCAGATTCTTATCCATTGTGCTACCAGGGAAGCCCTAAACGGGCATTTTTAAAAGCAAATTAATTCCTTTTTACAATTTTTTTTTAAATTTACTAAGAAAAGCTTATGATTTTGAACAAGGTTTGCTTAAGGCATAAACATGCAGTAACAATCAACAACTGTTTTATTTCTTATGTTTTGGCCACGCCACACAGCATGTGGGATCTTTGTTCCCCGACCAGGGATTGAACCCACATCCCTGCAATGGAAGTGTGGAGTCTTAACCACTGGACCTTCAGGGAAGTCCCTCAACAAATGTTTTAATCAAATTTAACAATTTGGGGCTTCCCTGGTGGCGCAGTGGTCGAGAATCTGCCTAATGCAGGGAACACGGGTTCGAGCCCTGGTCTGGGAGGATCCCACATGCTGCGGAGCAACTAGGCCCGTGAGCCACAACTACTGAGCCTGCGCGTCTGGAGCCTGTGCTCTGCAATGAGAGGCCGCAACAGTGAGAGGCCCCGCGCACTGTGATGAAGAGTCGCCCCCGCTTGCCACAACTAGAGAAAGCCCTCGCACAGAAATGAAGACCCAACACAGCAAAAACAAATAAATAAATAAACTCCTACCCCCAACATCTTCTTAAAAAAAAATTTTTTTTTAACAATTTGTATTGTTGACTAGTGATGATAATTTATTGGTTAATTCTGGGAAGTTAATCTAGAGAACACAAATGAAAGAGCACTAGAAAGTACCCAGAGATGACACATCACTGAAATAATGTTTAAGTTGAGAACCAATGTTACCCTAAAAATATAAAATAACATGAACTTTATTACAAAGTGTATAACTCACCTTAATACCCATTAATTTCCTAAATTTGACATTTTGGTCCTTGTTTCCGAAATTCAATTTCTCCCATATTTCAGCAGACTGGGATTTGTCCTGTTAAAAAAACAATGAATTTTTAACACATGTAAAATTTAAATACCTTGTATTATGATACTAGATCTTTCCATAATATAGTCTTAGTAGAAAAACAATAGCATTTATGGCATTCCACCAATGGAATTTATAATCACCTTAATAATATGGAAAAAAAATCTAAGCTAAGGAACCAACTCTTTCCCCTTAATAAATGTAGGGCAGTATTGGTTTTCTTTGAAAGCCTGACTTAGATCGTGCATTTCCCCCCCCAGAATTAATAATTGTAGCAAATTAAATTATTCCAGTCAGGCTCTCAGAAGAAAGATAAACCCAAACTAATCTTTTCCAATCCAAGTTTGTTTTTCTAAGCTGAGGAATCAATGACAAAAAAGGAGAATAAGAGAACTTACTCCTTCTTTCTTGCCTTGCCAAAGCATTTTCCTTTTTTTCTCTTGTTCAGCAAATTTCATTGGATTCACAGCTGCTGGGTTGTAATAGCTAGGTACAGCTATTCCGGTCTCTGCCAAAGCTTTAGCCTGCAAGGCTGCCATCTGAGCTGCCATAGCTATCTGAGGAGTTACTTGTGTTCCTGATGCCAATAGGGCAGCAACATTGAGAACAGAACCTCCGGTAGCTGCAGCTGCTGAAGAGGAAATAAGTACGGATTTTAACCAGAACAAACCTCCTAATTTACAGTAATACATTATTTATATATAAGAGCTACTAATCTGCAAAAAGGCAGAATATTTTCACCAAATAGAAAATAACTGTGTTAAGCTTATAAAGCAATAACATTTTAGCAAACATTAATGTATTCATCGCTAGACATTTCTGTATATGATCCCTTATATATACTTAAACTTCACTTACTTCTGAGGATAAAGAGAATCCTACAAATAGGATAAAGGTGTATGATTTCAATGGAAATGAACTAGTGACTGTCGCTAAACTTTTAATAAATTGACTTTTCTTTGTATGGTTCTTTATAGCTCACAAAACAATCTCACAACATCTAATTTGAAACTCACAAGAAACATTTAAAACTACTAAACAGGTATTATACACACTTAACATACTAAGCCCAAGTCCTATAAAAGTTAAGTGCCAGACTGTTACTTCTACCTTCCAGATTACATTTCATACAGGCTCTCTCTGATCACCTTTAAATCATCCACAGGCAGTGTGTCTGTCTAAAAACTTGATTTTTAATAGTAAGACATAATACATACTCCAGTTCAGTTCATCACCTTTAATAAACTGCATTTCCAAAATCATAACTAAAAGACATATGCAGTGATGGCTAAACTGCTACATGAACAAGAATAGTCACTATTCACTTTTCAAAATTATCTACATTGACAAAATCAGAAATACAGTGCAAAAAAAGTTTTATGAGGTACAAAAGTAACACTAAAAATAACATGTTCCCAATTCAATTAGTAATTTACAGCATACTGATCTACAGCATACTGACGGGTAGAAGGGATCACACGTGATTCTCTTCCTATTAGTTTTCCTGAACTTTTCAAATGTTCTACAAATACTGCCATACTTCCATAATAAAGAAAACAAAAATTACCTGCAGCTATTTCCTGTTGTTTTTGTTTTTCAACCATTTCCTTTTCTCGCTGTTCCTGTAATTTCTTTGCCCTTTCCAACCTGTCAAAGACAATTTAAATAAATAAAAATATCAATATAAAGCCAACATTTACCTCTTTATGTATACATATGTAGGCATAAAACACTTTATATAGAATTTTAAATAAATTTAATACCTTCCCCAAATTGATATCTGCATGTGGGAAAAAAAGCAATCATTCTTAAGATGGTATCAATCACAATTAAATAATATTTCACTACTGGTTTTAAACATTTTTAATTTCACTGACTAGCCAACAACTCTAGTAGCTTTTATATACAATTCCCACAGAGTCATTAAAATGGTTATGAGATAGAAGTTATTCAATCTTCATCAGTGCTGGTTACAGGAGGAGGATAAAATTAAATCTTGCGAATTGAGACATTGAGAAAACATATTGAAAGCTGAGTAAATCTTAGGGTACATGCAATAATTTATAGAATTACCTAAATGCTTCTTAAGGGAGGCTGATACAGGATTAAGGCCAATCAAAGCATGCAAATGATTTTTATATAAACAGACTTTATTAGTCTCTAAATCAGTGAAAATTAAAAAGCCAAAAATAAAATTTAAAAAAGGGCAAGCAAACCCTGCCATTCTCTATAATCTAATAAAACGGGGGAGAAAACCTAAATATTAGAAAATTACTTTTAGGAGGTAAAGAAATTATTAGCAAAGGAACTGAAAACGTGAAACACAAATTCATCCCCAAACAAAAACGAATTCTGATTCACACTAAATTCACCACTGAATACACACACTAAACAAAATGTGCTGTCAAGTAGGTATCTATCTGGTATATCACAAATGGTAAGTAATGTTATCTTCACAGTGAGTTCCTGAAAGAGAAAGCCCTTTTCTTCCAAAGATTCCTTGATTTACCAATCATAAGTTAAACACCACCCTCTCCCTCCTTTATAGTATAAAGGGGCAAGGATTGGGGAAAAAGTTTCTTGGGGGAGGGGAGCAGTGGGCACTACAGGTAAAATACAGTAGTAGAAAATTGACATTTGCTTTAACAATTGCCATAATTCACATAAAAGGATAACAATCTGTAATTTTGTTCCCTTCTGTTGAGCACACATGAAAGAAAGACAAGTAGTACAGCCTTGAATTTGTCCTAATCAGAAAGAATTCTGATTAGGATTAATGTTAAAACATAGGTTCATAAATAAAAGTATTTCCAAAGCAGTTTTAAAAATTGTCATCTGAAAATCACTAAGTAGACTAAATTAAAGTTTTAGATGCTAGTTATAGATTCAACTTTAGTATAATCCAAAATTTTAAATACAAGAAACTTAAGAGTAAACAAGAACAAACTTTAGGGCTTAAAAAAATTCATGATCAAAGTTAATGGACCATTCTTTATAAATTAGTTCAGATATTGTAGAAAATTATTTCCTAATTCTGTTGATTTTAGTTTCAGTAAGAAAGTAACTGACAGCTACTGGCTGTATATTTTAAGTGGCCACTGCAGGTCTGGAATCAATACCATTCACTAAGGTGAATGGAATGAAGAAGGGGTGAGCTCACACCTTTGCTGCTGCTGCTGTTCAGCTGGAGTTTCTGCCAGGCTGGGTTCACAGGGCAGCAGCCCATCAGGTTACATTGTGATAACTGTATTTTTGTAATGAAAAAAAAAATACAAACTCAATTTCATAAAGAAAAAAAAATCAAAATCAAAAGATTTTAGTTTTTTAGAATATGGGAAAACCTGCAAACAAGGGCTTGGATTTTACTTTACTTCTTGCCTCTATGAGGCAGTTCTTTCAATGGTTTTGCAGATTTCGGTTAGACAGCCCTGCTGTGTGTGGTCCCACAATCACCCATCTTTGAAACATTAGAAAATTTAAAAATACAATGATCTTCCTATGCTATCACAGCAGTAAAAACTTTAAGATCAAATTAACTGGCTTATTATTCACCACCTTCAAAATAGGAAAACTACTGACAGAATTCTACTTATTGTTTCAGAGACTTTTCTTAAGGAAGAACAAAGAAGGTAAAAACAAAGCAGTTTTAGATGCAAAATTAACAGTTATTAGATCACATTTAAGATTTTTTAAAAAGTTCCAATGGCCAACTGAAAATATTTGAGTCTAGACTTGAGAAAAATGAATTAGTTAATCATGAAGAAAAAAGAGAAACTGTTGAAGAAATACTCTTTCCAGTTGTGCAAATAAGCAAATTAAAGATGAGAATTAACAAACCACTTAATACAATTCTGTATCACAAAACTGCCACAGTAGTCGTGGCTAGATTTAATTATTTGAATTATCCTCTGAAAGCATTCATTTGGTCCACACAATTGAATATCTACCTCAAGATGAAAAGGAGAAAAAAATGTATTGAATAAAAAATACACGCACCTCCTAGCTAAAGCTTCTTGTGCATCCATTGCTGTGTTTCTGCCTCGGAAGGGAGGTGGGCTAGGAGTTCGGCTTAAACTTCTGCTAAATCTTCTCGGTTTTTCAATTCTCTTCTTTCTATCTCTTTAATAAATCATATTTTACATGTCTCAGTATGGCCAAGTAATAATTATCTTATTGAATCAAAATAAATTATAGTTACATAGTTCAATAAAAATTAAACTGGTCTAGGAAATATATTTTGAACCCCTTCCTTTCCACCTCTGTTGTACACCTTCCATAGGCACACCAAGTTCCTTGTGTATAAGACTAGTTTCTATAAATTCACTTAACCATCCCTGTTTCAGATGGACATTTAGGTTGTTTCCAATCTTTTGCTATTACACCCAATGTTGCAAAGGCTAGACTTGTACGTTAGTCATTTTACACTTGTGTAGGTCAATAGGTAGGATAAATTCCTACTAGGTGGGATTGATAAGTTAAATGGTTGTAGTATTCTAATGTACAATGAATTAACTTGTAAATGTTTTCAAAAATATAAATCACTAAAACAAAATTAGAATTAAAAATAGTCATTGATTAGAATAAAAGGTATCAGTGGTTAAAACTAGAAATGCCATAAATAATGACCTGAATTGCCCAAATGGTGATTTAAAAAAAACAAAAACAGGGCTTTCCTGGTGGTGCAGTGGTTGAGAGTCCGCCTGCAGATGCAGGAGACACGGGGTTCGTGCCCCGGTCCGGGAAGATCCCACATGCCGTGGAGCGGCTGGGCCCGTGAGCCATGGCCGCTGAGCCTGTGTGTCCGAAGCCTGTGCTCCGCAACGGGAGAGGCCACAACACTGAGAGGCCCGCGTACCGCAAAAAAACCCAAAAAACAAAAACAAAAAAACAATGGTAATTAATGGTGAAATTACCATTTACTTTAGATTGACTATATCTCCTAACTGGTAAAGTTCAATTTAGGCAACTATTACATACTAAAACCACTGATTAAAAACTGAAAAAATGATCAAACAAGTGACAAACCAAGTTATTACAAGCCAAAGTACACTTTTATCCATATTTCATTCTTTTAGACTATTTGACTTAATGAACAATAAATTAACAAAAAAGCTTTCACATTAACTTTATTACCAGTATCTGTGAATACAGATATAACACACTATTAGTAACTAATATTAGTAGAGAATAAACATATTCTCTGAATATTTATAATTAAATGCTCTTTATTGTATTTCCTGCCTAAACAAATTAAAATTTCCTTCCAATCGAGACAAGTGTGAATTTATAAGCTCATCCTTCTGAGTATCTGAGAGAGTATAACCAGTACGGTGGATTAAGCACACATACTGACTTTGCTTTCAGATGCATTTGGGACCAGGTCCCAGCTTTACCATTTAAGAACTGTATGATATTGGGCTTCTTGAGCAAGTTACTTAACCTTTCTAAGCCTGACTGAACAGACCCTGTGAGGGGCCTGTTTGATTTTATTCAAGATGATGAATACCTACCGACTTCTACTCCTTGTCCTACTCCTGCTTCTACTCCTATGTCTGTGTCTTGATCTTGAGCGGGAACGAGATCGGATCCGACGTTTTCTCTCCCTGCTTCTGGATCGTGATTTCTTCCTCTCTCTGCTTCTGGATCTTGACTTTTTCCGCTCCCTACTCCTGGATCTTGACTTCTTCCGCTCTCTGCTCCTACTACGATGACGCCTGAAATTCAAGTACATAAATTTGTAGTTACTTACAGGGAACACAATAAACTGATAATGTCAAAAAAGCAATGTTTCCTACCCCAATTTAAGATTCTGTTTAATAGCTTGAAGTCTACTGCTGAACCAAACTATTTCTTTGCATTTTTTTTTTTGTTTTTTGTTTTTTTTTGTTGTTTTTGTTTTTTAACCGGTATACGGGCCTCTCACTGTTGTGGCCTCTCCTGTTGCGGAGCAGAAGCTCCGGACGCGCAGGCTCAGCAGCCATGGCTCACGGGCCCAGCCGCTCCGCGGCATGTGGGATCTTCCCGGACTGGGGCGCGAACCCGTGTCCCCTGCATCGGCAGGCGGACTCTCAACCACTGCGCCACCAGGGAAGCCCCTGAACCAAACTATTTCTAAGAGTAACAATCAAGTTATTCTACTACTGAAAAATTTTGACCAAATCTGATACCACACACATATTCCCCATAGAAATCCGCAAAATATGTTGCGGACACTGGTTTCTTAAAACACAACAAAAAAGCCACAAAACTTTGAACCATGACCCAGTTTCTTAAAAATCTTTTAACCCATACCTAAATAAAACCTAGATTAGAGTTCAGCAGCAAATGAATCCTGCACCAGCAATGTAGAAGGATTATGATATTGGCAAACTATATAAACATAGTTCAGCAAAAATTTTTTCACTGTGACAGACAACTCAGAAAGTTAAAAATACCAATTTTCTAGCTAAGATTTTTTTGGGTGTTGCTCCATTAATGCAAACCTTTATGTAATTTAGGAGTTCTTTAGAAGGCATTAACTTAGGAGAAACTACTTACCTTTCACGAGACCTAGACCTTGAATGACTTCTGCCTCTTGATGACTTTCTTTCTTTGCGTTTGTGTCTGTCCTCACCATTTTCAGATGAATTTAGCCGCTCTCTTCCTTTATCAGAAGAATGCTCTTTGTCATTATGTTCCTCAGACTTGTGTTTCTTAGAGGATTTATCTTTGGATTCATGTCTTCTTGCCTGTTTTAAGAAGAAGTTGGTTCTTTCAGGAAAATAGTGCAACAAAGAAAGTTAGTATGGGTATCAGTAGCAAAAATGTTGTGATGCAACATTAGTAACCTTAGGAGTGTGTGGCAAATTTAAAAAAAGATCTAGTTTCACATCACCCAAATGTTGCAGATGTATATTACTAATTTTACTTTTTCTTTATAAACCCCCCCAAATGCAGTTTCCACCCCCAAATACTTTCAATACCACAATCAAAACAATAACTTTCAATGTCAATAATATCGAAAAACCACTATTTCAGAAAAAGAGGAATCCCTGATGTTTCTTTAAGAGGGAAGTACACATGTATCAAAGTTTTTTCAATTTTCCAACAAACCTTTTAGAGAAACAGACATGTATATACAACAACTTCTAAATCCAGAGTACATAGTATTAAGTTTTAAAAGTTAACAATAACGAAGATAAGGACACAAAGAAATGCACCAGAAAAATGCACTTCCAATTAGGTAACTAAGTAAAATTAACCTAAGTATTAATATCTTCTAGCAACTTCAAATTACTTTACGCAAAGTTAAGTGTCCTTTTTATAGCTATACTGCCACATCCTTTCTTAAAGACGGCTCTTGATTTTTCTCCCAATCCTAAACTGTGAAGCAATCACTTTTCATCTTGCAATATCCCAACAGGCTTGGAGTTCTATTACACTTCATGTACCTAGGGTAGAAAATGGCAACCATATCTGTTTTAATTTTTATGAAATCAAACTAGGTGTAACACAATTAATCCCTCTACCATTATATAATACATACTTCCCCCATATTCTGAATGATTATAAAAACCAAGGCTTTTGCTTTCACAACATATGCATTCAGAGACTGAGCTAAATTAATTGTATGATCAAGTCTCCATCCTACACTCACATACTGAATTAGGAAGTGCTAAACATTCGATTTCCCCCCATTAAGATTTGTCAAATCCATCTTGTAGCTAAAGCTTAAAATCCTGGACATTTCAGAATCACAATTTTAAAGCTGGAAGGAAACTCAGATCTTCTAATTCCCCTTACTTTATATATGACTAAATTAAGATCTAAAGTCACAAAGCTACATATTAGGAGAGTTGAACCCAGACCCCATATTCTTCTGACACCCAGGGCACCGTTTTCCACCACAACAGGACACTTAACTCATGCTTCCCAGAATAGACCTTAGCACATATTTCCTTCCGCTCAAGATTAACTTTTCTTAAAAACAAAAAACTTAGTCAAACATTTTAGAACATGCATGGTGATACATCAGAAAAGGATCATAGTCTGTAATTTATTATTTTGCAGAAAAATAAGAGACCTGGAGACACAGCTAAATTTTAGTTTCAATGCCAGTTCTCCATATGAGCTTATAAAAAAGACTATTTCCTTGATTTTGCCATATGGTGGCAAACTGGAAAATCTTTAAGTGGTTATTAAGCTTGCAAAAGTTTCAGTTTATTTCAAACCAGTTTTCCAAACATAACATTACTATTATTATTTTTTTAAAAAACCATTAAAACCCTTAACTGATTTAAGATATACTTAAGGGAAATAGGAGTTTGAATGACTAATAGTTACCTTATCATGAAGTAGGCTTATTATTTTGCTATCTGAGTCTGCAGCGTCTTCAGTTCAGTCTCTTCGCGCATTAGCACGCTGAGTATGATTTATTATAGAAATGTTATCATGTGAGCTAAACAAAATAGTCATTTTCACAAAAACTCTCCTAAATTAAAATTTAACAGAGCTTCCATTAGGGGAAGAGGTGAAGTCCCTGCCCACAGTTGTTTAAGGAGTCCCTTGCCCAGCCCCCATGAGACTCTTCTCCTCCCTTTTTGGCTTCTACTTCTGCTCTTCCTTTGTTGGCTCATTCCTTGTCTTCTCAGGTGGGCAAGTTAACTCCTCTGCAATACAGCTGCTGTCTTTCTTTATCCTCAAGTTTTGTGTCACCGCCATCTTTCCAGCAGTCCCTCACTGACACTTTTATTTCAAAATTCAATACTATTCTTAGGGAATCAAACTAGTTTACTAATGAAAAGGACTCTCATTATCTTCCATAAAGAAAAAGTAGCCCATAGATATCTAAGAGTATTGCTACTTAAAGATGATTGCTATTTAAAAGTCCTGAGCAGTTGTCAGGCATAGAGAGACTCGGGACCTCAGATTAATGGAAGCTCTGTGTGACAGGCCTAAAAAACCAGTTATATTCTTCATATGAAATTTTTATTGTGAATATTTTCACAACATAACATTAATAGTTTTTGAATGAACTTTTCATATAAACATCTATCTTCTTGAAAAATGATGAATCCAAATCATGCTTATTTTATAACTGAATTAAACCTTTTAAATTTCAAGTTTTGGTACTTACCTTGACAATATCATATATTCACACAAACATTTCTACCAGATACTTTACAAGTATTCTAAAGTGCCTATTCACTACAAAGTGTTAATTACCTCTTTGCTTCTGCTCCGGCTCCTGTGTTTTCTTCCTTCATTATCTGTGAACACACAAAAATTCACCATAAATAATGGTACAGAAACACCTCAAACACAAATTCCAAAACTAATACAAAGAACATTTCTGGCCACTCACCTAACTAATCTATTTACTAGTCATACTCTAAAGACTATTTTTTTATGGCAGGGGTGGGATTATTCTACTACAGTAATACTTCACGTATCTGAAATAAATCAAGCAATCTGAGCAAACCAGAATATAATCAAGTAAGTAAGCAAAAAAGTCCAAGTCCATGTTCCAAGACACATAACAAACAGAGTTTGTCTTTCAGGTGGTCACAGATTCTTTTTTTTTGCGGTACGCGGGCCTCTCACTGTTGTGGCCTCTCCCGTTGCGGAGCACAGGCTCCAGACGCACAGGCTCAGCGGCCATGGCTCACGGGCCTAGCCGCTCCACGGCACGAGGGATCCTCCCAGACCAGGGCATGAACCTGTGTCCCCTGCATCAGCAGGCAGACTCTCAACCACTGCACCACCAGGGAAGCCCCTATCACAGATTCTCTATATTTTACAAAACATTCTGTCCAGTTCATCTTGCTTCCTATTACATAGCAAACTTATAAAGGGTCTTACTAGAGGAAAACAATTAAGAACAAAAGGAACAAAGAATGCAAGAGAAAACAAACAGGTTGAATTATATTTGGTGTCTTTTAAATAGTCAAAAAGATGTTACAATTTAGAAAAATTCCCATTAAAAAGTAGTTATGATACTGCACAGTTTCAAACATATACATAAAAATTACACTTGAACCATTTTGTAGATGGACTATCTGTGGGTGCAAAGGATAAATAACCAGAGCCCAGGTCTTGAAACTTTTAAACTCATTTCTATTCTATCTCTCTTTTAACTACTTAAGTATTGATTCATTAACAATACATCATGCTTTCTATACCACATCAGTCTAGTTAAAAAAATGCTCCAAATAAGGAGCATTTCAAAACACTAAAAACTCTTGCTTTCAGAAATATTTTAACATTAAGTTAAAAAGAAAACCAAGGTTAAAAATGTTCTTGTGGGCTTCCCTGGTGGCGCAGTGGTTGAGAGTCCGCCTGCCGATGCGGGGGACACGGGTTCGTGCCCCGGTCCGGGAAGATCCCACATGCCGCGGAGCGGCTGGGCCCGTGAGCCATGGCCGCTGAGCCTGCGCGTCCGGAGCCTATGCTCCGCAATGGGAGAGGCCACAACAGTGAGAGGCCCACGTGGTGCAAAAAAAAAAAAAAAAAAGTTCTTGTAACTTACGTCAAAGATGTTAAGTAAGTTCAGAATATACCACTGCCCAGACTACATCTTTCAAAATATTGTTTTGCCTATGTTGAAAGGATAAAATTTGAACATCTGAGGGATAAGTTATTGTGACACAAATTTAAGCATACATTTTGTCTTTGACAAGTTATAAAATTCCTGTATTAGGACATTTGTATTCCTCATAATTGAAAAATTCTCCAGAAAATTCCCAATGCACTTTTCACTATCCATTTCTCAATGGGAAGAACACATATTAATTACATCCGTAAACTTATGTCTTACACATACCTGACTTTCGTTTTCTTTCTCTTGACCTTGATCGTGATCTTGAATAATGATGTTTTGAGGCTCTGGGAGAAACAGATACATCGGACTGCTCTTTTTTCTTATCTCTATCTGGGGATGTCTTTTCTGGGGCTAGTCCATCTCGTTCTGTATCACTAGCCTAAAAGTTTAAAGAAAAATGGTTATAAATTCTTAACTGCATTTAAAATGTTTCCAATAACTTAAAAGAGTGAGAAGGGAGGAAAGATAGTTATCCTTGAGTTTTACAAAATTAAAAAATAAAGAAAATCAAGAAATCAGAAGAACTGATTTTCAAGTAGCTAAATATGCTTTGTACTTGCTAAGTAGGCCTGAATAAATTGAAATAACAATAAATAAACTGACTAACCCAATACCAGAGACACATGTAACTGAATGGATATATCTTTATTTTTTTAAATCATTATTTGTATAACTTTCAAAACACTGGGGGAAGGGGAAAATAGGGCTCCAAGTATCTCCATTAAGTATTCAAGCAGAGAAAATAGAGTCCATTTTAGATCTATGAATTCATTTAGTTGACTTTACCAATACTTGTATTTTAAATTAGCATAAAGAGGCATTTAAAAATGAGCTGTTAAAGGTTAAAAAGACCGAAGACTGTAAAATCTTAAAAAGCAAAGAGAATGCTTCTAGAATATTATTAAAAAAAAAAAAAAACAGAAAATTAACTTACCTATCTGAGAACCCAATCTTAATTTCATTAACCCTCTTTAATGAAAGCCCCTTGGCACAGTGCTGCTGCAAAATATGGTCTGCCTCTCCTCACATATGCTCTGGGCTATGGAAACATTAAGGTGTTTCTGCTTTAAAGCATTTTATAAGTTATCACAATATAAATTAAAAAAAATTAAAATAGTCAAGAGTACACACTCTTTCCCAAAGACCTGATTTACCTAGGAGAGTAGGTTCCTTCATTAAATTGATTTAAATGAGTCATAGAGGGACTTACCTGGTGGCGCAGTGGTTAAGAATCTGCCTGCCAATGCAGGGACATGGGTTCGAGCCCTGGTTCAGGAAGATCAAACATGCAACGAACAACTAAGCCCATGCACCACAACTACTAAGCCTGTGCTCTACAGCCCGTGAGTCACAACTACTGAGCCCGCGGGCCTAAATCCGGTGCTCCGGAACAAGAGAACCCACCGCAATGAGAAGCCTGCGCACTGCAACGAAGAGTAGCCCCCACTCTCCGCAACTAGAGAAAGCCCTTGCGCAGCACCAAAGACCCGAAGCATCAATCAATCAATAATAAGTTTATTAAAAAAAAAAAGAGTCATAGAAAAAAAGCTTCAAGGAGAAACTAGAACCTAAATGTTCTCCTGAGTGAGATTCTGATAAAAGGCAGGGAAAACAGTTTCCGTAATATGTGGAAGGTGGACGTTGGTGACCCATCTAACCAGAGAGGAAATACGAAAATAGTCAATAAGCCCAGGGAGTTGATTACTTACCACATGAGTTAGCAAAGTATCGCCCTTGAGCTAAGAATGACTTTTACATTTTTAAAAGGGTTGTTAAAACAAGCAAGCAAGGAATGTGACAGAGACTGTATGTTGCACGTGGTCCACAATGCCTAAAATATCTACTAACTTGCTCTTTACAGAAAAAAGATCTGGATTGGGTAAATAGTGAATATACTATACATTTTCAGCAGGAGAAATAATCACATGATAATGAACTTCTTCCTTTAGGAAGATTAGTCCAGAAAACAAACACCAAGTAAACTAAATGGGGAGTACTTTAGCAAATGAAGTGTGAGATATCGCATTATTTTAACAACTATTTTCTGATGGTCAAAAATGCACCTAACTCGATGTTAGACTTCAGGAATAAATAATAAATTAAAAGGGAAGGATTTACAGGTTAGTTAGGATGAAAGACATATTATGTGTTACGCCTCTAACAATGTTACCAAAAAACCCAGTAACAAATAGGATGAAACACCTAATTACTGGGGAGGCCCATTCCAGCACACTTGCTTCTCTATGTATGGGTGATTTCTGGAATCATAAAATTTTTGTGCAGAAAGGCTCTCATCTCTTAGAATCAAGCTCAACTTTCTCATTTCACAGATGAGATCCAGCAACATTAGCTGACTCACTTAAGATGGTACTCTCTTTGCTGTCTAATATTAATACATGACACTATATCACACAACTAAAGATGATTCTGATTTTCACAACTAACATTGGTCATTTTCTTTTACTCTTGTTCTCATCACTATTCTTTTTTCTTTTGGGGCCTCACCGTGCGGCACGTGGATCTTAGTTCCCTGACCATGGATGTAGCCCGTGCCCCCTGCAATGGAAGCGTGGAGTCTTAACCACTGGACCACCAGGGAAGTCCTCATCACTATTCTTTTTTTTTTAATTTTAATTTTATTTTTTTATACAGCAGATTATTAGTTATCCATTTTATACACCTTAGTGTATGTATGTCAATCCCCTCATCACTATTCTTAAGGATTATTTCTGACAGGTCTGTGATGTGCTGTGTTGGTAAACTTACACTTAGTAAAATGCCCTTAAGGGAAGGCACTCTGTAAAACGGGCTAATAACTCACACCGAACAGCCATTTTCATCTGTAAAACACACTACAGGACAAAAACAAAAACCATCGTATCACTAAACAGATGTGAATAATAGGGGGCCACTTAGCTCACCCGAAGCTTTTATTTCCTTGAGAATATATTATAGTAGAATAACAAAAATGTCCAAATAAAATCGAGTATTAAAACTTCTCTGAAAATATCTAAGATTTCAATTTAGTACAGACCTATGTGTAAATCTTAAATGCTAACTGCAAAAATTCCCTTCACTCTACCATTTGCTCTATTAGAAAAACACCACGGTTTCTTAAAATTCACATCTTCTTTAAAACCCCAATGGCACTCAAGACATAGTGTAAGAATTTTTTCTAGTGCAAAGACGGCACATTGGACTTAATACTAGGCCACATCTCAAGGGGATCGTGTCTTTTTATTGAACAAGGCGCTGCAGAAACGAATGTCTGAATTTTTTTTTGAATATTTGAGCCCAAGTAAAATAATACTGTTCTTTCAAGTAGATTAAGAGGTCCAAAACACTAGTTAAACAAAAAAATATTTAAATCGATTATGTGCCCAACTGTTTGAACAACGATTCTAAATCGGTTATCAAAAACCCGGTTCTAAATCAAATCAATTAGGTATGGGGGCGCGGGGGGGAGAGGCAGACGATTTCTACTTCCAGATACCCCCAATGATCGGATGAGTACGAGTTTTTCGTTATTAACAATCCTATTTATTTTAGTCCTATTTATCTTCGAAAACGAGAAAACACAACTTTTTAGTCAATGGAAAAGAATGCAAAATGTTTGCATTTTTCTTGTAACCGGATAAGTAAAATGAAGTAATCACACAATAATGCGATCCATCAGGATTGGGCATCTTATAACCAAAGCAGGGTTAATTTCTCAGAAAACGTAATTTAAGAACTGTAGCTTTCACTTAAAATTAAACGGGCCTATGAAGGACTCTTAAATTTAAAGTAATAATGCCAATGTTAGGGCTTTGATTATGTTTCTCGAAACCTTCAAAATGATTACATCAGGAGGCACTTCGGAAACGGAGCATCAGTCAGAATTCGTAGCTCCAAAGACTTCTCTTCATTAAGTCGAATTTTTACTCCCTTCGAGAAACACGTTCCCTAGATGCTTACTAAGGAATAAACTAAGGTTTACACGGACGTTCACCCTAACCGAAATTATGCAGCTAGAATCATCTCACTGAACGTAGGCAAAATAATCGCTACAAGACCGCTTGCTCTCTTCTCACGTTCTACCTCTTACAGGCACCTCCTTTTTGACCCCATACTTTTCAGAGACGACCCCTGATCCCTTTTCTCTCTTCCCCAGCCCTTTCCCATCGCGAACATAAATGCCCAAGCCCTAACGAAACTCAGTATTAATCACCAACCAGAGTGAGTAAGCAAAACTGGAGTCAGTTCTGTGGGACAAAAGGAACATAAAACTGGGAAAGACACGAGGAAAGTTCTGGAAAAAAAGACACTCCCTGCGGCTCCCCACCCCCATCGACACCGCCTTCTTTCCCCCTCCCTACGGCAGCCAGCCATGATGGCGGGCGCAGAAGAAGGCCGCGGCGCCATCTTGTCCACACACTAGCCCCGACAACAGCTCTGGGAGCCGTTCATCCCTTCTTTGCAGAGCAGCAAAAAAATATGCCTGACTTTAAACTCAGATTCGGCACCTACCGCCATAGTCCAGAGTCCTGGCCGCTACGGCGGCACCTCCACTTGCCGCTCTCCACAGTACCGGCCGCCTAAACGCTTCGCAACAGACTGAAATCGCTCCCGCGAGAGACCCGGATGGCACAAAAGGGCTAAGACCCGGCGCGTCGCACAGCTTGCTGGGAGGAAAAGGGGTGGTGATAAGAGTTTCTGTAGCAACGCGGTTCGACGGTGATTGGTTGTTCTTTGGAAGGGGGGTTGTGAGGTCGGGGAGGGGGGCGGGGCCTAGAACACACCCTAGAATGCGCAGCCTGGATATCGGAATGGGTGGAATTTAGGGTGGGGCGACTTCCTATTTCGATTCTAAAGCAAACTTGGCCTCCGCTGGCCGCCGTAAAAGGGGTTGGGCTTGGTGTTCTCCCGCCAATTTAAATTTGTGGCATAGACCCTAAAGAGACTGGGAACGTCTGTTGGAGCTCGGAAGGTGGGGGGGGACGATACACTTGAGTGCTCCTCTTTAGTTTCTTCAATTACAGGTGAGGAGGGTGAGCCGCGCTGCTGTAGGGAGCTGGGGGTGGATTCAGGTCGAAGGAGCAGAGGCCTCAGCTCAGTTCGATGTGTTTTCCCCTCAAGACGCTGGCGGGAGAGAGGTTGGAGTCGGCTCTTGCTGGCCCCGGTGTCCAGCTGAGAGCATTTACGCGTGGAGGCCTAACTGAAACTGTTTCATTTCGTTTAATTCGTTAATCTGTTCACCCGGCACCCAGAGGAATCTCAAATCGTTAATCACATCATGTCACTGGTCTGCTTAGTATCTTTCCCTCCCTAGCACTGAGGATGAAACTCAGTCTTGTAATCAAGGATTCATTGGCTCCACCTGTTCGTTTAACGCCTGCACTTTTCCATTCTTGCTGTGTCCGGGCAGCAGCCCCAAACTCATTCTACCCTCTGAGCCTTTGGTACTCGGCCTGCATCTTTGTCCCCACGAGCTTTACATAGTCGGCTTCTTGATATTCGGGTCTCAGCTCAGATGTCATCTCTTTCACTTACCAAACAGGTCTTTCTTATGCGCCCCTCCCCCCCATTCATTTGAGCACTATTTGTAATTCTGCGTTTACTTAGTTTTTAGTAGGGAGGCAGTATAACAGTTAATAACTGGCCTGAATTTGAGTCTTGTCTAGCTACATCATTAACTCGCTTGAGGTGACCTTGGCCGTTTACTTAGTCCCTGACTCATGTTTCTCAGCTGTAAAATGGGTTGTTGTGCAGATTAAATGAGTGATGCATTCAAACTATCTTGCCTACTCAATACCGTCTTTATTTTATTTTTCTCTATCCTTCGTACGGGAATATAAATTTCATAATGACAAAGACCTTTTCTGTCTTCTTCACAGCTGTATTCCCAGCTCCTAGAACAGTGCCTGACACGTAGTAGGCATTCAATAAACGTTTGTCAAATGAGTGAGTGTGACAGACCTGGGAGGCTGATGATATTTCTCTATTTTTACAGATATGGGACTCTGAGCCCCATAAAAGTATTCACTCCAACCTGTCTTAATCTTCTCCCAACTCCCACCCAAACACAGCCACTAAAATCGTGTATTCTAACATACTTTGTTTTTGTGCCCTTGCTTACACTTCTAGTAAGAACTCTTTTCCTATAGTTAAAAAGCTCCTGTGGGGGAAAAAAAAAAAGTTAAAAAAAAAAAGCTCCTGTGACCTTAAGTTTCTAACCAAAATGTTACCTGCTTCCACGAATAACAGTAGTGAATTAGATAACACTTAAATTGAGTGCTTGCCATGAATGAAGCATTGTTTTGTGAATGTTTGAAACTCATAGTGACCTTTCCAGCTACGTACAAGCAGCTTAGTAAATGTGAAAGAACACCAAGTCAAAAATCATTTCTTCCCTGTAGTGTACCTTCCAAAGATTTAAAAACATATTTCTGCGAGCACTTACCAAAGCAACTGTAATTATTTGGTTATTGTTCCCCACTAGTCTTGATCCAAGGATTGTTTTTCATTTTCGTATTCTATGCCTACCCATATCCAATGAAATGAGTTATATAAGTCCTTGCTGATGAGATAGTTAAGTGACTCGAAAGGTTACAAATATACTCTTTGGTCCAGTCAGAAGCCTAGTGCAATTTTTTCTTCCTCTCCTTAACATTTTCATTTATTGAATAACAATACTGGAAACATGAATGGTCATTTTTTTTTTTAAGTTCATCTGGAACCTTACCATTCTAAGATATCCCAGACAGTCTGACTTCAGAGCCTTCACTATTTATTGCTATATTGGTTAAAGGTTTTTTCCAAATGAAAACTTGTTATAATTTCAGCTAGGCACACAAAACACTAGAAGCTCTAGGACAGATTGGTAAGATTGGAATTGTTTCCTTGTGTCCCTAAACAAATATGTTCTTCTCTAGAGATAACCATAGCACTAGTTCCATGTATCTTATTGATCCAAAGTGTCTAGTGACCACAGAAATAACACAAAGACAGAGAAGTCTTTACTTATTGATGTGTGTGTGCATATGTATATTTGAGGGGGGGATAAAGCATTTTCATTTCCCAAGGAACTGGAGTCTATGCAACAATTTGGCCTAATTTTACATGTTGTCACAGGGAAGGCAGTGGTTCCTGTCTCAGGAAAACAATTTCAGAAATATGTGGAATGATATTGAGCTGCTAACAAATGATGATACAGGAAGTGGGTACCTAAGTGTTGGTTCAAGAAAAGAACATGGAAGTGCTTTATATCAAGTAGATTTACTAGCGAAGATCTCCTCCGAAAAGGTAATGGTTATGACGCGGACTGTTTTCATTCACAAAATTTTTACTGAGTGTTTAGTAAGACTAGTAGCCACGTGGTAAATGTTTTATAAATGAGTATAGTCCTTTCTCAGGGAATCAAAGTTCAGTATCAGATCACTGGAAATTTCCATCTGAATTCCCCCTGCATCACCTTATGGTCAGTATTCCAAACCTGAATTTTTCATAGCTCCTCTTGACATTTTAGACATACAGATGTATATAAAATGATACAAAGAATATCCACCACCAGCTTAGGAAGTAAAACATTACCAATAGAATCGAAGCAAGCCCTGGAGGCCGTTCCTGATCCCGGGCTCTTCTCATACTCCACCCCTGAGTTAAGCACTCTACTGAGGTTGAGATTATCCTTTCCATGAATTTCTTTCTATATTTTAACTTTCTTCTTTTAATAACTATTCCACCATTCTCACACCAGGCTTGAAACCGTATTCTCTGCCTTTTACAGAAAATATGGCTCTTAGTTTTTGTTTTTTTGCTGGTACGCGGGCCTCTCACTGTTGTGGCCTCTCCCGTCGCGGAGCACAGGCTCCGGACGTGCAGGCTCAGCAGCCTTGGCTCACGCGCCCAGCCACTCTGCGGCTTGTGGGATCTTCCCGGACCGGGGCACGAACCCGTGTCCCCTGCATCGGAAGGCAGACTCTCAACCACTGCGCCACCAGGGAAGCCCTGCTCTTAGTTTTTTATCTTTGATTTGCTTTCTTAGTAATTTGCTTTTGTTAAAATTTTGATGGTCGTGATAAACAAAAGTTTCTTTTAGAGAAAGTGCAAATGATCTTCTGTCACAGTATTATAGCCCAGGATTCCTCTACTTCCCATAGTAAGTTAACGTAATGTTTAGTTCTCTAATTAAGAAAAAAAAGTGTAAAAGAAAGGAGAAGAGACCAGACAAGATTTGTATTTTTTAGGGCTAGAAAGGCAGGGCCTCCTCTGGGGAACCTTATTCACAAATGGCCTCAAGTGTAGGCTTTTGACTTTTCTTCAAATGAGCATTCAGAGACACTGGCCAATAGGGATTTTTAAAATAATCATTCTTTATTCAGCTTGTATCCTGTTGTCAGCCTTTACTGCTTTGTGGCATTTAAAAGTCACAGGATTTATAATTTTTATGAGTAATACAGATAAATTATGTTCTTTGGCATTAAATTGTTTATTTGTTAAGGCAAAAGGGTAAAGAATACCATAAGTTCTGTAATGAGAAAGTGGTATTTCTTTATTTTTTTAATATTACCAGCAGCCTTAAAAGATGGAAGTGGCCCAGGCCACTTGATCTCTGAGGGCTACTGTTGAAAAGTAATAGTGTGTATTGAGCTTTGAATTCAGTTAACAACTAAAATTCCATTTGTTATTAGCTTGGGGCATTACTTGTAGCAAATGCTATGTTCACAACCCATGCTAGGCCCTTGGTAAGGTAACATTATCTCTTCTCTTTAGGATCTTTCCTTAAAGTTAGGCAGACAGGACACAAGCAATAAAAGATATCTATCTAGATGTGCAAGTCAGTATATGAGAACTACCAAATGAATGGTACAGACAGTAAATGCAGTAGGAATTCAGAGGATGGAGAGCTCACTGTGGGTTGGGACAATTTAAGGAGCATTTCATAAACTAGCACCTGACTTGGGCCTTAAGAAAAAACAGGGAAAATGAAAGCACAGCTTACCAAAATATGTGGAATGCAGCAAAAGTGCTTAGAGGGAAATTGAATGCATATATTAGAAAAATCTAAAATCAATAATCTAAGTTTCAAGTTAGGAAACCTGAAAAAGAAGATGGACTTTCCCTGGTGGTCCAGTGGTTAAGACTCCATGCTTCCAATTCAGGGGGCACGGGTTCAATCCCTGGTCAGGGAACTAGATCCAACATGCCGCAACTAAGACCCACTGCAGCCAAATAAATAAAATCTTTTTTAAAAGAAAGAAAGAAATAACAAGAGAGCAAAAATTAATGAAATTGAAAATAAGAAATCAATGGAGAAAATCAATGAAACCAAAAGCTGGTTCTTTGAAAACATGAATAAAATCTATAAGCCACCAGCCAGGATAACTAAGAAAAAAGAGGGAAGACATAAATTACTAATATCAGGAATAAAAGAGGGGGCATCACCACAGATTCTGTGGACATTAAAAGGATAATCAAGGAATATTATGAACATCTCTATGCCCACAAATTTGATAGCCTAATGAACTGAACCAAGTCCTTGAAAAACACAATCTAAAACTCACACAAGGAGTAAACAACCTGTTTGATCAAACAATACTGTTTGATTCCAACTCTATAACATTCTGGAAAATGAAAAGACAGTGAAAAAAAGATCAGCGGTTGCCAGGGTTTGGGGGTTGGAGGGAAGGTTGACTAGGCAGAGCCCAGAGGATTTTCGGGTAGGGAAAATATTCTGTATGAGACCATAATGCTAGATGTGTGTACCACAGAATGTACAACACCAAGAGTGAACTGTAATGTAAACCGTGGACTTTGGGTGATTATAATGTGTCAATGTAGGTTCATCAATTGCGAGGAACATTGACAATGTGGGAGGCTATGCATGTGTGGAACACAGGGCTATGTGGGACATCTCTATAGTTCCCCTTCAATTTTGCTATGAACTGTAAAACTGCTCTTAAAAATTAAAGTCTTGGGAATTGCCTGGTGGTCCAGTGGTGAGGACTCTGCACTCTCACTGCCAAGGGCCCGGGTTCAATCCTCGGTTGGGAAATTAAAATCCCACAAGCCTCCCGGCATGGCCAAAAAAAGTCTTAAAAAGAAGGGGGGAAGAGCAGTCCAGGCAAAGAATACAGCCTGGATAGACCCCTAGGACGTGTAGCACAGTTTCTTCTTTGCGACACTTTGGTGTAACTTTTCACTAGTTGAAGAAGCAAGTTAAGAGTATAAGTGGGATCAGGGGCTTCCCTGGTGGCGCAGTGGTTAAGAATCCGCCTGCCAATGCAGGAGATACGGGTTCGAGCCTGGATCTGGGAAGATCCCACGTGCTGCAGAGCAACTAAGCTCATGTGCCACAACTACTGAGCCTGCGCTCTAGAGCCCGCAAGCCACAACTGCTGAGCCTGCATGCCACAACTATGGAAGCCCGCACACCTAGAGCCCGTGCTCTGCAACAAGAGAAGTCACCTCAATGAGAAGCCCGCGCACCACAACAAAGAGTAGCCCCTGCTTGCCGCAACTAGAGAAAGCCTGCATGCAGCAACGAAGACCCAATGTAGCCATAAACAAATAAATAAATAAATAAAACTTATTTTAAAAAAAAAGTATAAGAGGGATCAGAATGTAGTTTTCAAAAGTTACACCTGCAGAAGGTGACCATTGAAACAGGTATAAAATGAGTTGATTGGCTTAGTTTGTCAGAGAAGATTAAGAGTAATTAACTTTTATCCCAGCATATGCTACAGGCAAGGTTCCCTTCTAAGCCCTTTACATGAATTAATTCATTGAATCTCCATACCAGCCAGCCTTGTAGGCATTATTATTATTATTATTATTACTCCAGCTTTACCAGAGAGTCAGTTGAGGCATTTGCTTGAGATTACTCAGCTAGTAAGTGACAGCCTTCTCAACTACTGAGCTATCTGACGGCTTCAAGATTATGTGTGGAGGGCTTCCCTGGTGGCACAGTGGTTAAGCACCCACCTGCCAATGCAGGGGACACGGGTTCAAACCCTGGTCCAGGAAGATCCCACATGTCGTGGAGCAAGGAAGCCTGTGCACCACAACTGCTGAACCTGTGCTCTGGAGCCCGTGAGCTGCAGCTAGTGAGCCCGTGTGCCACAACTACTGAAGCCCATGTACCTAGAGCCTGTGCTTCACAAGAGAAGCCACTGCAATGAGAAGCCCTTGCACCGCAACAAAGAGCAGCCGCCACTCACCACAACTAGAGAAAGCCCGTACACAGCAACAAAGACACAGTGCAACTAAAAATTAATTAATTAATTTAAAAAAAGATTATATGTGGGAAGCTCTAATCAATAGAAGCTACAAACAGGAGACTCATATTTGGCTTGCATTGTGTTTTTTAAAATGTTGACTTAGTTGCCAATATTTAAAAATTAGAATATTTCACATAAAGATCCAGATATTCTTGGTAAATTGGAAGCAGTGGCCATGCCAGGATCGCATTTCCACAGGGCATTCATCTGGCTGACTCTGCTCTCTTTAGTTTATGTGGGGCCTCGTGCCCTCCAGTTCACAGTCCTGCTCCCTGTTGTTTCCCAGACCCTGAGACTTTATGCCAGTATTGGTTCATTCATTTACGTTAATGCCTGCTGGCTTCTCCAGGCATAAGCTCGGCCCTTAGGAAACAAAGACTTGTACTTTCGAATCCTTTGCCCTGTTCTAGCAACCCTGGACTATTTCCCTGTTCTAGGCTCTGAATGGATTCAAGATATATCATACAAAGAAAAGCTTGACTAATTAGATATATATATATCATACAAAGAAAAGCTTGACTATTAGATATATGGGCTAAAGAAAGAAGGCCTATTAGGTGAAGTTTTTTTTTTTTTTTTTTTTGCGGTACGCGGGCCTCTCACCGCCGTGGCCTCTCCCGTTGCCGAGCACAGGCTCCGGACGCTCAGGCTCAGCGGCCATGGCTCACGGGCCCAGCTGCTCCGCGGCATGTGGGATCCTCCCGGACCAGGGCATGAACCCGTGTCCCCTGCATTGGCAGGCGGACTCTCAACCACTGCACCACCAGGGAAGCCCTAGGTGAAGTTTTAAACTTGGGTGATTGTGACTGTGGTGATACTATTGATAGGTATTGTTAAACATGTATAAAAATGTTTTATTTTAGTCCTGCTTTTCCTCCTACAGGCCTCATTAAATCCAAAACTACAAGCATGCAGCTTAAGTGATGGGTTTATTATTGTAGCGGACCAATCAGTGATACTGTTGGACAGTATTTGTAGATTGCTTCAATTGCATCTTATATTTGGTAAGTCTAATGTAATTCAGTAAAATAAACTGGAAGTCATCTATATCTTGCTACCAATTTCTACAGTATTGCCTTTTCTTTACTCCATTATTTATAAGACTCAAAATTACACTAATTTCAAGAAATTAATCTTGAGTGCCTTGTGCTGAGTACCAGACGGAACAGGTACTGAGATGATCCCTTCTCTCAATAAATCTAAAGAAAAACATACATGGAAAGCAGCAATTTATTTGCGTGGTTTTTGTGTTAGAATACTGTAGAAAACAGTTGAGCCCAATTATGTTTAAGTTCCTGAATCTTGTACATAATTTCGATACCATCAACAGATAATTTGAATACTTTTAGCACTATAAAAAGTTTTTTAAAAGTACTTATGAATTAATTCTTTATTGAGTTAAAGGGCTTTAAGTGTGTATATGCAAGTATGGGCTTCAGAGTAAATTAAGGGACAGACAAGTCAGTGATTATGCTGGAAAATAGGTGATAGTATTATGAATTTTTTTCTGAAATTTTGAGAGAAAGATGGTTATTGAAGTGTTTGCGTAAGAACAGCTGAAAATTAATTAATTAATTATTTTTAAAAAGAACGTAGATGAAAAGGAATTAGAAGGTATGCACATAAGAACAAAATCTTGATCACAGTTTGCAGGAGAGAAACCCATATTTTGTGGAATATTAACGCATCTACCCTGATGGGTCCCCAAGATTCACAGTTTCACCAATTAAAAGTGAGGCTGTGTTTTACATATAATACTTTTTTTAAAATAAATTTGTTTGTTTATTTATTTTTGGCTGCGTTGGGTCTTTGTTGCTGTGCATGGGCTTTCTGTTGTTGCAGCGAGCGGGGGCTACTCTTCGTTGCGGTGCGCAGGCTTCTCATTGCAGTGGCTTCTCTTGTTGCGGAGCATGGGCTCTAGGCACGTGGGCTTCGGTAGTTGCAGCACGTGGGCTTCAGTAGTTGTGGCTCATGCGCTGTAGAGCACAGGCTCAGTAGTTGTGGCACATGGGCTTAGTTACTCCATGGCATGTGGGATCTTCCCAGAGCAGGGATCAAACCTGTTGTCCCCTGCATTGGCAGGCGGATTCTTAACTACTGTGCCACCAGGGAAGTCCCTACATATAATACTTTTGTATAAAGATATTGCTGCTGAATAATTTTAGTTATAAGCAATTTATATGTTACTGCTTTTATCTCTTAGTCTTTCCCTCCCGATCTCCATGTCATTCTTCCTGGCCTTCTTGCTGTGTGCAAGCAATAACTTCCTTACCTCCTTCAAATCTTTGTTCAAATCTCACCTTATCAAAGGGGGTTCTCCTGAGCACTCCACCTGATACTGCATGGCTCTTCTGAGTTCTCTTTCGCTGCTCTACTTTTTCTTTTTTCCAGAGAATGTATCACCTTTGTGTATGTCATACAATTTGATTACTATGCTGACGGTTTATCATCTATTTCTGCCTTAGAATTTGAGCTCTATGAAGGTGGGACTCTTGTTATTATTCTCAGATATATGCCAAAGACCTAGAACAGTGCTTAGCGTATACTAAGTGCTCAGCAAATATTTGTTGACAAAGAGTCAGTAACATTCATTTTTACATTAGTCACTACTTTCATGAAATATTTAGAAGAAGCTTAAAAGAGTTGACTTTTAATAACAAAACTTGCAATATTTTGTGTTGAAAATAAACATTTTCAGAGGAAGCTTTTAACTTTGACTTGAAATTTTCAGATACTGAAGTGGATGTGGTTGGCCTATGTCAAGAAGGAAAGTTTCTTCTGGTTGGGGAGAGAAGTGGCAACTTACATCTTATTCATGTAACATCAAAGCAAACATTACTCACCAATGTAAGACCCTGTTATGTTTTTCATCTTCATTATCTAAATTCTAAATTATCTTTTAGAAAGCTAAAGCTCTAGCAAAGCATTACTTGATTTGTGGCCTAAATTAAAATAATAATGTTTCTTTACATTGAATTTAAGAATCATACCTTAGAAACTGTCTGAAAAAAAAGCGCACAACCTAAAAGTTGAGAATTATGTTTTATTGGGCAGACTTTCTGAGAACTTTAAGCCCAGGAGGCAGCCTCTCAGATGCTCTGAGGGACAGCTCTGAAGAGGTGAGGGAGGAGCCAGGATACATAGGAGTTTTGCAAGGGAGACCAGGTAGTCAGAACATCAAAAGATTACTGTTAAAGAAAAGCAGGTATATCGGGATAATAAATTTAGCGTTTTCTATGTATGGAAGATGCAAGAGTCTGGGCTCATTGAAATTATTCCTTTGATATACACCTTTGCTGTCTTAGGGCCAGTATCCTGTGCTTTTCCATCCTGAGTCCCCTCAGGATGCACAGTTGGGAGTTGCTGCAATGCCTGATGGCTTGACAGTGGGCAGCCTGTTTATCTCCATCCTGAGTTCCCTCTTGGCTTGATGGTCGCAGCATCCTCTGTTTGCTAATATGGCAGGCAACATTTTTCATCCACAAAACATATGAAATAAATGCAAAATTGAAAAAGTATGGTTTGAAGATAGTATACTTGTCCAAAACAGTTTTGTATTGAAAATAAACATTTTTGCAGGAAGCTTGTAAATAGTTTTCCATTTGAAAACTAAAATGTTTGGAATATAGGCAGAATTATTGCTAATGATAATTGATATCCCTAGAGTTTAAAGAATATAATCCTTGACTGTAATTTTCTGGGTTTAATCTTATTTGAAATTAATTTGCAATTAGGCTTTTGTTCAGAAAGCTAATGATGAAAATCAGTGTACTTACCGGAATCTTGTTATTGAGAAAGATAGTTCAAATGAAGGTAAGTGCTTTTAATTTCTTTTTTTAATGTCTTCTTATTAATACCCAGTCAAAAAATCAGATTTATAGTTAATATATTATGTAAATTAATTGGTGTTACCTACACAATGTTAAACTTTCTAGGGATGCAATTAATATTATTTTAAAAAACAAGTTTTCGATTTTAGCTCTTTTCAGAGGCTTAAATGTACTCTTCTTAAGTATAATATCCTAAACTTTTTACAGTTTTGAGAGTTCTATAGATTATCAGGGAGACCTAATGTTCTTTTAATATGTTCTTATGGGTTTCAGCGTATTTATCATATTTCTTTTTAACAAATGTTAACTGTTCCTTAATTTATTTTGATATATCTGAGTTTCTTTTTTTCTGGCAAATGAAATTTGGTTTATAGAAGTTTCAAAGAAGTTAACATTGTTTTTGCAAATAACTTACCAATTCTTTGTAAATAAGCTTTGTATTGTTACTGTGTTATTTTATTATTAGACTTTAAATGAGCAAATGGACATACTTTTAAGCTAGATCCGGACCCTGGTTTAAATTTTATATCATGTGCCTTTTAAAGAAGCTGGCTTGATTTTATTTTAATAGGTACCTATTATATGCTGCTTCTTACAAACAATGGATTTTTTTGTATTACAAACCTTCAGCTTGTAAAAATTCAACAAGGTAAGTAATGTATTATTTTCTTATTACTGATTTGCAGCAATATTTCTTATTAGTTTTCCAGGTAAATTTTAAAATAGACTCTTTAAGAATATTTTAGTTTAACTACATTCTATGATATTGGGTATACTTTTAAGTATTCATAATATACTTATTCTCCACAGTTAGGGCTACAACAGAATCTGAAGACATATTTATTTATAGTCTTCAAGGACTTTACAACTTAGTTGGGGAGACAGGAGTTACGCTAGCATAGTAATAAATACTTTTTGATGGAATGAATGAACCTGGAAACTGAAATGATTTTGTAAGTGTTAACAATACAAGGCAATAATCTAGAGTGTGTGCTAAGTGAGTGGTGTGGACCATACATCCCTCTGAGCTGGCAGAGATTGAGGAATTGATTCCAGGCACGTATTCAACAAATTTTTTTTTTTTTTTTGCGGTACGTGGGCCTCTCGCTGTTGTGGCCTCTCCTGTTGCGGAGCACAGGCTCCAGATGCGCAGGCTCAGCGGCCATGGCTCACAGGCCCAGCCGCTCCGCGGCAAGTGGGATCTTCCCGGACCGGGGCACGAACCCGTGTCCCCTGCATCGGCAGGCGGACTCTCAACCACTGTGCCACCAGGGAAGCCCCAACAAATACTTTTTAAAGATCTACTCTGTGCTAAGAATGTGCCGAGTTCTGGGGATACAACGAGATTTAAAGATACAAGGTTCTCTGTAGTTTAATGAAGGAGCCAGACAAGTGAAACAACTCTTACAAAAGGGAGTGCAAAGTGATGAAGACTTCACAGGTAGGACTTCAGAGCTTGAATAGGAGAGTTGGAGCAGGGAGAAGACCATCTTAGTAGGAAGAACCTTTTAAGGGAAGGTGTGGACAGACACTGTAGGGACCGTAAGGCAGCCTGGCTGGTGCCCTGAGTACAACATGTCATCACAGTTTATTTCATTGGTCAAGGGCAAAACTGAAAAGTCACCAGCACCTTATGAATTTCTGACCAGTGTTCCTCTTACTAGATTATATGTAATTTAACTTTGACACAAAAGGGAAGATTCATACGTATTTTATAGGTTATAGTGTAAATTTAGCCTACTTTCTCTTTTTCATGCAGCGATTGAAAAGGTAGACTTCCATACGGCAAAAAAGGTAAGAAGACAAAACCACATTGTCTTCTTGAAACTTAGATTTAATGTCAGTTTAGGAAAGTGTTTCTGCATAATTGTCTAATGGTTGATATTTTGGGAATTAGCATGATAAAGCATTTTAATAACATTCCTATTTTAAAAAATACATTTATAGCTATTGATTTAAACTGATTTTTTATCAGTCTTTCCAAGGAATTTGGACTATGGAGCATATATATAACATTCTTATTTTTTAAATCTTGCAGTTACAAGGACAAATCAAGTCCAGTTTTATTTCTACTGAAAATTGTCATACCCTTGGTTGTCTCAATCTTGTGGCTGGTGATTTAGCAAGCGAAATCCCTGTGATAATTGGGGTAATTCTCTTTTTTTAATAAAATTTTGGGCTTTTTTTCTGAAATGTTTCTTCATTAAAACATAGTTTTGGTAAAGTTACGTATTAATTTGTACTGTATAACAGAAACAGGGAAATTATAAAATGAAGGTCATAAAATTAACTCAACAAGTATAACTAAGTCTCTGTGTTGGAAAAAATATTGCATCTTTATTTTCACTAATCTCTACCTGACATTTAGCATGTCTTTCAATTATGAGTGTAGGCAAAAACAACAGCAGCAAACAAAACATCTAATATTATATTCAAGGAGTAGGCAGAAATTCTATATTGAATTATATTATTACAGCACTTACAACATTTTTACTTGGCCAAATTTATATAATATGTTAAGAAGCAGTCACTTTTCCCCGTTTTGTGTATCTAGTTCAGTATTTCATCAGGGTTTCAAATAATTTGAAATGAATACTTATGAATTATTTTCAAATATTAGTAGTTATTTTCATGAAAATACTTCATCAAAGGTTATCTTTATCTTGTAATGCTGGAGGAGGTCTTGAAGCTTACCTGATGTCTCTAGGGTGAGTTGCCTGAATATGCCTCCTCCTTATTAAATGTTCATGTGATAACAGTGTACAGCAGGAGTTTGCTGTTTTTTCCATTCTGTTCTGTTGAAAACAAACTAAGAGAGGAACTAGATGATAAGAGCTAGCTGGGCTTGAATATATAAATATATTTTGAAATTCGTCACATGTACAACTTAGATGTTTCTACTTGGAGGAGAATTCAGATCTAGACCCAAGTTTGTAATTGACATACTATTTTCACTTCTGTAGGGAACTGGTAATTGTGCATTCTCAAAATGGGAACCAGATTCTTCTAGGAAAGGGATGACCGCTAAGAGTGTTATTGATGCAGAGATTATTGAAGGTAAAATCAGTTAATGAAACTACTTTTGGTACTTGTGAGTTGTCGTTTTCATGCCAGTACACTAAGTCTGGCATATGAGCCGTTTTACCAAACCTTGGAAACAAGCCAGCTTAGTCTGATGATTGTCCGTGTATTTGGCTTCTTAACATGCTGCAATTGTTACTCTTCATTTTGGGAGGTTTTACGTTTTAGTGATCCTACAAAAAAGTAGAGAAACAGGAATAAGTGGGAATGGGAACTTCTTTTTTAAGGGTAGTTCTGCCTTTCCATAAATATGTTAGTTTACTATTTTAAATATGGCTATATGTAACCCAGAAACATAGTCCTTACACACCTTGTTTTCTCTTTTGTAGGTGCAAAGAAGTTCCAGCTGATAGATAATCTACTTTTTGTTCTTGATACCAATGTATGTTTCTGATACTTCCCCTTAAGTATTTTCACTTGGTGTTATGTTTAACGACAGAAATTTTGTCGAACTTAACAAAGACAAGGACTTTAGCCAGGGTAGATTACTACCTTGTGTAATGTGCTTTATTTCAGTTACGTATCAAAAGATAGATTCCAAAATGTAAATTTTTAGTCGTTAAGAGGACGTATCAATGAAATGTCTCTTTTGCAGAACGTGCTGAGCTTATGGGATATTTACACCCTAACTCCCATATGGAACTGGCCCTCCCTTCACATAGAAGACTTTCTTCTCACCACAGAAGCAGATTCACCTTCATCAGTCACGTGGTACATTATGACACTCATATTGATTTCCCTTCTGTTAGAACCAGGTTTCTTGCCTGGTTCTGTTCAGATCATTTCTTATGTGTTACATTCTAGATAACGCTGTGAACAGACTGACAGGGTAAAGACCATTTCATTGTTAGCCAAATTCATTGAGAACAAATAGGCAACACAAAAACCTCCATGTGAATGTGTTAGAAAGAGTGTGAGTCTGGGCCATAAACATTCAGAAGTCAAGTTCAGTATCTTCTGTGTGAATTAATTTTAACTTTTATACAAGGATATCACTTTGACTTAGCTTATGTCTAGCAGTTGGCTTCTTTGATTCACTTAAACCTTCTTTTCTCTTTCAGGCAAGGGATTACAAATCTCAAGTTAGTAGCTCTGACAACTACTACTAATAAGAAGGTATTGGAAAATTTATATCACATTCGTCCATATTATGTGTTAGAAATAGCATTAACATAGGAGTACTAGTTGTTAAGTAGTACTCACAGCATATTAGCTCTTAGTTCACACAGGTACTTGACAGATCAGAAATAACCCTGCAGAGCTCTTTTTTCTCATTAAAAAAAAAAAGGTGTAAATCTCAGCTCCACATTTTAATTGGAGCATTTCAGGAATTAAAATGTCTATAAGAAAATGTTTATTATAGTGATACTTAATGTAGTTCTGGCACTGAGGAATTACATTTGCCTTAAAAACAAATTGTAGAATGGACTCCAGGTACGTGGATTTTCATTTAACAGATTTAAAAGGTAGGATAGAACATAATTTTCTATGTAACATTTAAATAATACAGTAACAGATTTACTTATTTTTTGCACTTAACTTCTTATCAAGTGTTTTAATCTATGCCCTGGATTGTGAAGTGCTGTCTTGTGCTCATAGGTTTATATTGACCTAAGACATTAATTGCTGTCCTACTTTTCTTAGATGAGAAACCTCATGGTCTATTCATTACCTATGATGGAAATACTATATTCTTTGGAAGTATCTGGTGTTTCTTCTCTGGTCCAAACAGGAATTAGCTCAGTAAGTTGATGTGTATTTTGAACTAATATATTTTTTTATAATTGAAAAAAAAAAAGAATAACTAAGCTAAGCATGAGTGGAGCCTAGTGGAATACCTGGATAGATCTCAGGTAAACCATATTTATTGTTATCAGAGGTCCTCGAATATATTTACAGGAGGTCAGTCTTCATTTAAAAAGAAGGAAATTAATCAAATAAAACATCAGTCAACTGCACATTCAATTTTCTTGTCTCCACAGGAAATACAGATGATTGTTAATTTGGGGGAGGTTATTCCTTGCTTTTTTGGGGTTTTTTTGGCAGCTTTGGGTCTTCGTTGCTGCGCACAGGCTTTCACTAGTTGCTGCGAGCGGGGGCTACTCTTCGTTGCAGTGCATGGGATTCTCGTTGCGGTGGCTTCTCTTGTCGCAGAGCACGGGCTCTAGACACATGGGCTTCGGTAGTTGCAGCACTCAGGCTCAGTAGTTGCAGCACACAGGCCCTAGAGCGCGCAGGCTTCAGTAGTTGCAGTGTGGGCTCTAGGGCACACAGGCTTCAGTAGTTGTGGCTCGTGGGCTCTAGAGCACAGGCTCAATAGTTGTGGCGCACGGGCTAAGTTGCTTCGCGGCATGTAGGATCTTTCCAGACTAGGTATCGAACCCCTGTCCCCTGCATTGGCAGGCGGATTTTTTTTTTTTTTAATTTATTTTCGGCTGCATTGGGTCTTCGTTGCTGCGCGCGGGCTTTCTCCATTTGTGGTGAGCGGGGGCTACTCCTTGCTGCGATGCATGGACTTCTCCTTGCGGTGGCTTCTCTTGTTTAGAGCTCAGGCTCTAGGCGCCTGGGCTTCAGTACTTGTGGCGCACGGGCTCTAGAGCACAGGCTCAGTAGTTGTGGCACACAGGCTTAGTTGCTCCGCAGCATGTGGGATCTTCCCGGACCAGGGCTTAAACCCGTGTCCCCTGCATTCGTAGGTGGATTCTCAACCACTGCACCACCAGGGAAGCCCGTTTTATCTCTTTTTATATACACACATTGTATTTTTCCAAACCATTTGGAAATTACTTGCAGACATCATGACCTCTCACTCCTAATTTCAGCAGGTATCTCCTAAGAATGAGGCCCACAAAATTTAACATTAATGCAATACTATTATGAAATATGCCATCCAAATTCAAATTTTACCAATTGTGCCTATTACTTGAGAAATTTTTTTTGTTCCTGACCCCAGGATTCAATCAAACATCACGAATTGAATTTTGTTGTCGTGGTCACATGGTAGTCTACTTTAATCTCTAAAACTTCCCTAGTCTGTTTTTGTCTTTTCGGACATTGACATTTTTTGAGTCCTAGCCGGTTGTGTGGTAGAATGTCCCTCTATTTGGATCTGTGTCTCGTCATGATTAGATTCGTGCTAAGATTTTTGGCAAGCATCCTGCATAAGTGATACTGTGTCCTAACTGCATCACATTAAAGGACTTATGTCCACTTGTCCTGTTATTGGTGCTGTTAAATTTGATCACTTGGTTAAAGCAGTTTTGCCATATTTCTCCATTGTAAAGGTACATTTTCCCCTGTATAATTAGTAAGTAATTTCCGTGGTGTTATTTTGAGACTATGGGAATATCCTTTTCCTCACCAGTTTTTCCCAGTAATTTTAGAATCCATTGATGGATAATTTCTGCCTAAACTAGTTGTTACTCCAGTAACTATAAGGTGAATTAATTCTGTATTTCAATTTTAAACATGTTTTTTGCTATTGTAGGATACCATATACCTTCTGGAAGGAATTTGCAAAAATGATCCAAAGTAAGTCCTGTTTTGTTTATCAGATAAGTTGTTAAATAATAGCAAAGTTAAAATTTACTTACTGATGTTAAATGACAAATGTCAATATTAAAACTTTTCTCAGACTATCTGAAGACTCAGTTTCTGTTTTAGTACTCAGATGTCTTACAGAAGCTTTGCCAGAAAACAGGTAACTACTTGTGTTTTGTTTTGTTTTTTTTATAATTTATTTATCTATTTTTGGCTGCACTGGGTTTTCGTTGCTGTGCGGGCTTTTTCTAGTTGCGGAGAGCGGGGGCTACTCTTCATCGAGGTGCGCGGGCTTCTCACTGCGGTGGCTTCTCTTGTGGAGCACGGGCTGTAGAGCGCAGACTCAGTAGTTGTGGCGCACGGGCTTAGTTGCTCCGTGGCATGTGGGATCTTCCTGGACCAGGGCTCGAACCTGTGTCCCCTGCATTGGCAGGCAGATTCTTGACCACTGCGCCACCAGGGAAGCCCTCTTGTGTTCTTCTAAGCCTTACTCCTTGATGAAAAGCTTGAATTCCCTGATTAATAAAAATTTTACTGAAATTTCTTTCAATTTATCAGATTGAGTCGGTTACTTCACAAACACAGATTTGCTGAAGCCGAGAGCTTTGCCATTCAGTTTGGACTAGATGTTGAGGTAATTATTCATGTATTCATTCATTCATTGAAAGCATTTCTTCATGTGCTAGAGGCTGTGGAAACAAATATGTAAGACATAATGGGAATTTAGTGTGATCAGGCCTATAATTAAGATACGACCAAAGTAAAGTAGGGATTCAAAGGAGATATTGACCCTTAAAGTAGGGTGGGAAGACTTCATGGAGGAGATGATTTTATGTCAGATCTTGAAAATGTTCCAGATAGTCCTGGGAGAGGAAGGGAATTCTAGGTGTTAAGACACATGAAGAAAGTGAGGGAGGCTTATGGTGCTTCCAGGAACTCCTAGTAATTAGATAGGACTAGGTTGTAGGTTATATGTACATAGAAGGGAAAGGAGATGGTGGGAAATGAGAGGGTCAGAGCCTGGAGGGCTTTGTATGTACTGCAAAGAATTTAGATCTTATTCTGCAGGTGATGGGGAGCTACTGAGATTTTTAAGCTGGAGAATGTCTTGATTAGGTTGTCATTTTGTAAACACGGGAAATTGTTTGGAAAAGGGTAAATCTAGAGATACAAAGACCAGTTGAAAAACTGACCCAATGCAGTGAGGTGGAGACACACAGGAGGGAAGGTCTGATGAGAGAGGTGTATAGGAGGTAGAAGCACTGGGGCTCAGCGATCAAACATAGTGGGGGGTACAAATGTCAGGAGCAGACTAGCAGGACTCTGGCTCAGCGTACTGCAAGTAAGTCCCTTACATATAAACGAGTTCCATTCCAAGAGCACATTCATAAATCCAGTTTGTTCAGAAGTCCAACAAAGTTAGCCTAAGTAGCCAACTACAACACAGCCTAAGTAGCCAACTACAACACAGTCAGCTACATAGTACTCTACTGTAATAGGTTTATAATACTTTTCACACAAATAATACATAAAAAACAAACACGCACAAGAAATAAAACATTTTTAATCTTACAGTACCGTACCTTGAAAAATACAGCAGTACAGTACAAGAGCTGGTGCTTCTTAGCAGTACCAGGTGCATCACCGCTGCTTTTACGCTTGCTTCTGGACATCCTGGGCTTGAAATAAAGGTACTGTACTACTGTACTCTATACAGTACTGTACAGTAAAGTACACAAAAGCACAACCACTTGTAGAGGATGCACGCATGTGACAATGTACACCAGACACGTGAACTAACTTACGTGATTGGACATGTGAACGCACGTTCACGTGTTGGAAAGTTCGCAACTTGAAGATTCGTATGTAGGGGACTTACTGTAGTTGGAATGTGATGGCATTACTTAAAATGAGGAATATGTGTGGAAGAACAGGTTAGGGGTAAAATATGAAGGATTCTGCTTTATAAAAATTGCATGTAAGGGATCTTATAAAATGAGGCTGTCTGATAGGAAGTTGGAGAGTGATCTGAGCTGAATCTAGACATAGGTAACACCAGAGGAATGGCTCAGACCACTCAAGGAGAATGTGTGGAGTAAGAAGAGATCTGAGGATGAGCTACAGGGGCACCAGCACACGGGGGATAGAGAAAGAAGGGCTATAAACATATTTGGGAAGAAAACCACACAAATGTATGATTAAAGAAGCCAAGGGAGACTTCCCTGGCAGTCCAGTAGTTAGGACTCCTTGCTTTCACTGCTGAGGGCACGGGTTCAATCCCTGGTTGGGGAACTAAGATCCCACAAGGCGTGAGGTGTGACCAAAAAACAAACAAACAGTTTAGTGGGGAGTGATCAGCAGTTGCAAATACTACCAATAAAATCAGGTATAAAAACTGAAAGTTGTCTGTTGGATTTGGTGATTAGGAATTCATTGATATCCCTTGAAACGTCCTGGGAAGTAATGAAGGATGAAGCCTGATGGTAGTGAAGAACTAACATTTGCTAAGTGGGTGGTGGGTACCCATGTGTTTGTTGTTTTAAAAAGGTAGCATTTTATATTATGTTAACAATCTAAATGGGAAAAGAATTTGAAAGAGAATAGGTACCTGTATATGCATAACTGAATCACTTTGCTATACACCTGAAGGTAACACAACATTGTTAATCAACTGTACTCCAATATAAAATAAAAAGTTTAAAGAAAGTAGCATTTTAAAACATGCAAAACAATTTTGTATATTTAGAAATGTATATGAGTAAAGCAGTATATGAATTAATGGGATAACAAGCACCAAAATCAGAATAATGGATACTTCTGGTTCAGGGAAGGAGGATGATTTATTTGGAAGAAGAGAAAGTAATATTAAACTATAATATAAATATTATAAATTATATTTACATTAAATATGTAAATTATTATGTTATTAAATATAAATATATTTATTATAAATTTATATAATATAAAATTATTTATTATAGATATTAATATAAACTATATTATTAAAATTTTTTAAAATTTAGGTGATAAGTACATGAGTATTTGTTATATTATTACCTTTTTGAATATCTGAAAGTTTCATAATAACTAATTTTTAAAAAGAGCAAATGAAGCAATAAAATCAAAACCAGTGAAAGATGTTTTCAGGGAGTGGAGACACAGAACTAGAGAAACTGCTCTTTCGTATCACTTTTAGCTTTCGGAGCCAGAGAGCCCATGTTAAAGTTGGTATTTTGTTTATAAAAAAGGAACCTGAAATTTTGACTTTGTCTAACTCAAGCTGTTTCCAGCTGCTAAAGAACCTTTGATAGACTGGGAATTCCCTGGTGGCACAGTGGTTAAGAATCTGTGTGCCTCAGGGAGATCAGCTCGGTGCTTTGTGACCACTTGGAGGGGTGGGATAAGGGAGGGTGGGAGGGAGACGCAAGAGGGAGGGGATATGGGGATATATGTATATGTATGGCTGATTCACTTTGTTATAAAGCAGAAACTAACACACCATCGTGGAGCAATTATACTCCAATAAAGATGTTTAAAAAATAAATAAATAAAAATAAAATAAAATGGTATGCCTCACTAACCTGAGTTAAACTATATCAATTTAGCAAATCGCTTAACAAAGAAGTAGTGAGACCCTTGAATAAATTAATTAATTAAATAAAATTTAGAAAAAAGAACCTTTGATAAACTTAGAAAAGTAGACGTGAAACATAATTGTGTGGTATTCTAAAAACCAGCTCCATTCACTTTTTTTAATATATCAGTATTAATTTCCTGTTTTTTTAAAAAAAATTATTTATTTATTTTTATTTTTGGCTGCATTGGGTCTTCGTTGCTGCGCACGGGCTTTCTCTAGTTGCGGTGAGCGGGGGCTACTCTTTGATGCGGTGCGTGGGCTTCTCATTGCGGTGGCTTCTCTTGTTGCGGAGCACGGGCTCTAGGCGCACGGGCTTCAGTAGTTGTGGCACGCGGGCTCAGTAGTTGTGGCTCATGGGCTGTAGAGCGCAGGCTCAGTAGTTTTGGCGCATGGACTTCGTTGCTCTGCGGCATGTGGGATCTTCCCTGGCCAGGGATCAAATCCATGTCCCCTGCATTGGCAAGCGGATTCTTAACCACTGCGCCACCAGGGAAGCCCTCCATTCACTTTTGAACAGCAAAATTTCAGACACATTACTTACCCTCTCTTGAGCTTCAGTTTTCTTGATTGTAAAATAGGGATCTTAGTATTTACCCCATAGGGTTTTGAGGAGGTGCAAATGCTTACTTAGGTTTTTATGAGAGTTAACAGATAATTCACATAAAGCTCTTAGTACACTACTGGTCACATTTAGTGAGGACTCAGTAGAAATGGTTTCCATAACACTTTGTAATCTGGGTTACCTTTCTGTTACCTAAGTGTTACCTTCTTTAATGCTTATTCTTGAACCACATGAATATTCACATTTTTTATTTAGCATACAGTGTAAGATTTCATCCACAGGCATTATTTTGCTTCAAGTTTCTTGATGTTGCATGTTTATATTACAGCTTGTTTACAAAGTAAAATCAAATGATATATTGGAGAAACTAGCTTTGAGTTCTCTGAACACCAGTGAGCAGACTGAATGGCAAAAACTTGTAGATGAAGCTAAGGAAAATCTGCATAAAATCCAGGTATGTTTTCCCTATTGTATACTAGAATATCCAGATCGATGGATTGATCAGTATTACGTTGCCTTACCATGTCTGGCATTTATGAAACAGGACGATGAATTTGTGGTGAATTACTGCTTGGAGGCTCAATGGATAACCTATGAAACAACCCAGGAAATGCTAAATTATGCCAAAACCAGGGTAAGTCTTTCTGACCTTTGTGCATGTTAGTTTGTCTTATGCAAAAGAAGTATTTTGCAAAAAATTGAATGATTTTTCCCATAGGCCTTTTTTAAAGTGCTTTTTTTTTTTGCTCTTCCAAATGATGCCATTTTTGCTATAGGTTGTTCCCCTCACTCACCTGTAAATGAATACCATTGCTAGTTATATTCCTTAAAATCAAGGTGTAACAGATGGGCAAAATGTGAGCTGTTTTCATAAAATGCATTATTTTTAAGATCTGTAACTTCTTTATTGTTCATTGTTCATCTCAGAGTTGAGTGCAATTTAATTTTTAAAGATGATTTTTTCCTTTAATTCACAGGAAATCCATCTTCTTTCATGAAAAACCTAGTATAGCTGATATTCTAACCGTGTTTCTTATTCATCTTAGCTTTTGAAGAAAGAAGATAAAACTGTTCCTATCTATTCTGATGGCTTAAAAGAGGTAATTACATTGGATTTATAGGTCAATTTGGGAGTGAATATACTGTTACAATATACTTTTGAATTCAAGATAGGTCTGTATTTTTTCAAGAGCAAGTTATTTTAATACATTTTTTCCTTATTGCAAAATGGGAATAATAGTAGGACTTATGGGTTATTTTGAGGTCAAATGAAATATTTCCTATAAATCATTTTGCGTAGTGCCTGCTATTTCAAATAATTGTAAACTTATGATAGCTATGATGGTGCCAAAAATATATGTGTGTGCACATGTACATACAGATCTTCCTCAGCTTATGATGGGGTTACATCCTGACCAACCCATTGTTAAGTTGAAAATACCGCAAGTCAAAAATTCACTCAAGGTGGGGTGGTGGTGGTGGGATGAATTGGGAGACTGGGATTGACATGTATACACTAATATGTATAAACTAGATAACTAATAAGAACCTGCTGTATAAAAAATAAATTTAAAAAATAAAATAAAAAAAATAAGCTACAAGGATATATTGTACAACACAGGGAATATAGCCAATATCTTATATAGCCATTATTGGAGTATAACCTCTAAAAATTGCTGAATCACTATATTGTACATCAACTATACATCAATAAAAAATGT
This sequence comes from Tursiops truncatus, assembly GCF_011762595.2. Lineage (NCBI taxonomy): Eukaryota > Metazoa > Chordata > Mammalia > Artiodactyla > Delphinidae > Tursiops > Tursiops truncatus. The sequence continues at coordinate 7,126,335 of NC_047046.1, read as the reverse complement.
TTTAAAAAGAAAAATGCACTTAATACACCTAACCTACTGAACATGATAGCTTGGCCTCACCTACTTTAAATGTGCTCAGAGCACTTATATTAGCCTAGAGTTGGGCAAAGTCATCTGACTCAAAGCCTGTTTTATAATAAACTGTCAAATAGCTCATGTAATGTATTGAATACTGTACTGAAAGTGAAAAAACAAAATGGTTGTAAGTATATCGGTTGTTTGTGATTATGTAGCTGACTGGGAGCTGCGGCTCCTTGCTGCCGCCAGCATCACGAGGGAGAATCATCCTATATATTATTGCTAACCCAGGAAAAGATCAAAATTCTAAGTATGGTTTCTACTGAATGTGTTTTGCCTTTCCACCATCATAAAGTCGAAAAATCTTAAGTTGAACCGTTGCATGTCAGGGACCATCTATATGTTTTTTAACTCTTATCTCAAAGTAAATGTTTAGTATAATCCAGCTAGGTTTTACCATAAGGGCATATTTATAAATCAGTGGGAAAACTAATTGATTTCGAAAGGCACCTACAATTAATGTACAAATACCTTCCTCTTCTTTGCAGGTTTATTGCATTGAGTGTGATTGGAAATATTTCCGTTATTTCAAGTTTTTTTGTTTTGTGCTAAGTAAAGGCAGTCATATTTACGGGAATTGACTTGTCATATGGGATAAAATGAGAATATGTACAAGACTTCTGAAACAGAAAGCCTAATTTTTGGTGTTTTTTATTTTAATGTTATTGCACACAACATTCAGACTGTCAAGTTATTTCTTTTTAGGTACTAAGGGCTCATGCAAAGTTGACTACTTTTTATGGAGCATTTGGACCAGAAAAATTCAGGTATGTGCATTCCCCATTTTGAATTCTGGATTATGAATTAGATTTAAGTTTGGAATGTTATAAAAGATATAGCATTGCTTTGAGTGAATTTGTGTTTCTGGGGGGTTCAGTGATGGACAATGTTATCTTTCCTGCTAAGCTTTAGGCACTTCCTACATCATCCATTGGAACTGATACATTTGGAAGGCAGATTTAAATAAACATACGTTTTGCCCTAACAATCCACTTCTGGAAATTAATCCTATTAGATATACTAACATGTGCACCAAGAATATTGTTATTGACAAATATGAGATCTAGTTACCTTAAAGCTAAGACAAATTTATTTATCATGATAAACTAACAATGAAGGAAGCTTTATTTTTTCTCCTTATAGCTATTCAGTTATCCTGATACTATCATTAAACATTCTATCTTTTCACTGCTCATTGAAATGTTACCTTAATCACATGTTAAAATTCTCACGTGTATTTAAGTTTCTGCAATATAATTGTATTCGCTTGATCTCATCTCTCTATTCATTCACCAGTATCAAATAGTTTTAATTAATGTAGCTTTAAAGTGTCCTATTAACTGGTAGACTAGTTCTACTATACTTTTCTTATTTTTCAGAATTTGGGCAGCTACTCTTTTCTGTATGACACTTGGAGTCAGAATCAGCTTATCCAGTTTTTAAAAAATCTTATTTATATTGGATTTTTTATTATTTATTTTTATTGGGAATGTGCTGAACCTAAAATCAGTTTGGGGAGAATCAGTATCTTTACAATATCAAGTCTTCATATCACTATTTAAGGGCAGTATGTGTCTTCCTACTCATTCTATCCTTTTTTTTATATTCCTGAGTGGTATCTACTCAGTTGTCTTCATATAGATTTTTTACATTTTTTTGTTAATTTTGTCTTTCTTGCTACTTTTATAAATGGGACTTTTCTCCATTGTATTTTCAAAAGGATATAGAAGCTATTGATTTTTTTAAATTACTTTTAAACCAGCTACCTTATTGAATTCCTTTTTCACTTGTAATATTTCAATTGGTCTTGTTTTTTCCAAGTATATAATTATATATGCAAATAATTACAATTTTGCTTCATTTTTTTCCTCATTTTTTTTTCCTTGCCTAATTTCATTGACTGGTACTTGTAGAACGTTTTTGTTTTGTTTTTTTTTTGATGTAGACCTTTTTTTTTTAAGTCTTTATTGAATTTGTTACAATATTGCTTCTGTTTTATGTTTTGGTTTTTTGCCCATGAGGCATGTGGGATCTTAGCTCCCAGACCAGGGATCGAACCCCCACCCCATGCATTGGAAGGTGAAGTCTTAACCACTGGACCGCCAGGGAAGTCCCATGTAGAACATTATTAAATAATGGTGGTAGATAGACATCTTTCTCTTGTTCCTGATATTAGTGAAAATGCTTATTTTATCATTTAAGCATGATACAGGCTTATAGGGTTTTGTCTTTTTATCATTTTAAGGAAGTATTCATCATCTATTTCTGAGCTTTAACTAGGACTGGGTAGTCACTATAGCTTTGTTGGTTATAGCAAAAGACTGGAAGTAACCCTAATGTTCAACTGTGGGTGTCTAGTTAAATTATAGTAAATCCATGCCATGGAATAATATGTAGTCCTTAAAAAGAATAATATCTATATGTGCTCATTGGTACAAGCTGCCAAGATAATATAAAATGAATTTTTTTAAGTACAAATAGTATACATAAAAAATTCTCATTCATTTTAAAGTTAAAAATGGTTGCTTGTATATGTAATGATTATCTCAGGAAGGACCTACAAGGAGAGCTATAACTTCTGGGGAAGATACAGGAGTTCTATAGGTCTGGAATAAGAAGGAAACTTACTTTTCACTGTATAATCTTTTGATTCTTTTTTTAACTCTGAGGAAAAAAAAACCTAATTAAAATGCATAATGATATCTACTTGTAACATATAACCTTAATATATATTTTTTGAGTACTAACTTCTTTCCTCTCTTTGCCTTTGCAGGGGTAGTTCTTGGATTGAATTTCTGAATAATGAAGATGACCTTAAGGATATTTTTTTACAGCTAAGAGAAGGAAACCTTGTTTGTGCACAGTACCTTTGGCTGAGACATCGGGTAATTTGTTTTGCATTTTTTTCTTAATGGCTTTATAGCTCCTGTGAGAGGTGATTGAATCAGTGTGGGAAACTAATAGGGTGGCAGGAGTGACTGGGCAATGGTGTGTTTTCAGACGGTTTGATAAAATATGACCTGTCCCAGAGAAAACTATCCTCTGATGATATTAACTTAGAGGAAATATTATACATAAAATACAAACTTATGTTATCTCATCATTCAGAGTCTAGTTAGCTCCTAAACTTAGGTCAAGAGGTAACATTTTATTAAGTGGTTTATTGATGGGCTTTCTTAGGTAGGAATGGTGGAGAGGGTGGTCCTGTTGCAGCTCAGATTGTGGAAAAGGATTGCCATTATAATTGCTGCTCCAGATCTCCTTAATGTTGATATAGAATGTTAGGTCGAAAGCTCAGTATCTGGGTATGATGCTATTAAAGACACATGCTTGTTAGGGTTTGTACTGTCACCTCCAGTTAAGTTTTCCTTAGAATGCCATCTCTGCCTGTTCTTCTGCCTCTAATTTATTAGCTAGTACTCACTGCCATGAGGTTTCACGGAATTTGTGGCTACCAACTTGAATCATTTGCACAGAGTAAATCACCTTTAAGGGTTGTTACATCAGTAAAAATTTTTTTTAATAAATTTATTTTATTTTTATTTATTTATTATTTTTGGCTATGTTGGGTCTTCGTCACTGCACACAGGCTTTCTCTTGTTGCGGCAAGCCGGGGCTACTCTTCGTCGCGGTGCACGGGCTTCTCTTCTTGCAGAGCACGGGCTCTGGAGCGCACGGGCTTCAGTAGGTGTGGTGCGTAGGCTCAGTGGTTCGTGGGCTCTAGAGTGCAGGCTCAGTAGTTGTGGCACACGGGCTTAGTTGCTCCAAGGCACGTGGGATCTTCCCGGACCAGGGCTCGAACCCCTGTCTCCTGCATTGGCAGGCGGATTCTTAACCACTGCACCACCAGGGAAACACAGTAAAATATTTCTTGAAATGACTTTCTAATAGGTCTTTACCTCTTGGGAGGCTATCGGTTTAAATTTGTTGGATAAATCTTAGTTTCTCACTCTGTACGATTTAGGCAAACTTTGAAAGCAGATTTGATGTGAAAATGCTTGAGAACTTGCTCAACTCAGTTTCTACACCAGTCTCTTTGCAAAAGCTTTGTCCATGGCTTAAAAATGATGTGATCCCATTTGTGAGAAGGACTGTACCTGAAGGACAGGTAAGTTGCCTTCAGTGTTTTCACTCTTGATGATTCTATTTTTTACATTATATCGTTGAAGATTAAGTCGTGCTAACACCAGTTAGTTCATTTTAGTGTCTCTTGAAAGACTACGATGGAGGTTTTAAATTATTTCAGTGATTATTTATTCATATCAATACTTTTTATGGTATATCTATTTCAGAAAGTTCTTGCAAAATGGTTGGAACAAGCAGCCAGGAACCTTGAACTAACTGATAAGGTAATACCAGTATAATTAGCACTGAAAAGGCATTTCCAGTACTCCCCATGGCATAAAACATTATTTTTAATGGTCTCTAATATTTTTTTAAAGGCAAACTGGCCAGAAAATGGGCTTCAACTGGCAGAGGTATTTTTTACAGCAGAAAAACCAGATGAGTTAGGATTGGCGTCCTCTTGGCATTGGAGTTCCTTGGTATGATATGAAAAACAAATTTTTAGTAATAAAACATTTAATTTATATTGAAGCGTTTGTCTATGTGTATTTAGACACATATTCACTTCTTAAATATTCTTTTTGTATGTTCTTCTGTTGTGTACTTTTAAAATCCACAAAAAGGAAAATTAGGTTTTTTTCTTCCTTACGTTTCTGTTACAACTTGAACCCGTCTTAATGCACTGTTTTTCTCTATTGAGCCAACCAAAAGGGAAACAATATATAAACATACTCCTAAGTAGTCTAATTGGGATTTTATGCATTAGTAACATTTCACAGTCCTTTAAAAGGGCAAAACTTAATAACATATTAAGATTAGTTTTCAAAGGCTGTATCAATCAGGTTTACTTCTTTTATTTAAAGTAGTAAACTACTTCTAGTTTTGATTGCATTTCTTTGGCATTCCAATAGTCATAATGGCTTAAGTACCAAAGAATTTTTTAAAAGATCAAATTGAAAAAAATCTGGGACTTTCTGACTGACTGAATAAAATAGCAATGCTAGAAAGAGAACTGAGATCAGGAATATTGATGTTACATATGATGTTAATTTGAGGTTAATGAACTGAATTTATTATTTGGCTTCTAAATTTCTTAAGTTCATTTATTTTTCCCTTCATATTTCTAAAAACAGAAAGCATTCATTATATTGAAAAAAAATGCATTCTTATATTTTGAAAAAGTTTGTTGGGGTACCATAATTTAGTTTATAAACTAACATGTTGAGACATCTCAGTATAACCTCAACTCTGAAGTTTAAAGTACTTAAGGACTGGAAGGTATGACCTTTTGTAACATCATACATACATTATGAAATTACATTTATTCCTTAAGTTTCTGGAGCCCAAAAATAAATAATAAATTTCCTCCTACTTTCTGATATAGCAGATTCTTGTTATTAATTATACTTACTGATTATGTGCTGTTAAGAATAAGATGGGGGGCTTCCCTGGTGGCGCAGTGGTTGAGAGTCCGCCTGCCGATGCAGGGGACACGGGTTCATGCCCCGGTCTGGGAAGATCCCACATGCCGCGGAGCGGCTAGGCCCGTGCGCCATGGCCGCTGAGCCTGCGCGTCCAGAGCCTGTGCTCCGCAACGGGAGAGGCCACAACAGTGAGAGGCCCGCGTACCGCAAAAAAAAAAAAAAAAAAAAAAAAGAATAAGATGGGAAGTTTTTCTGTAAGTTTCAAGCAGTATATTGATGTTATATAATCAATACATGTTATAATGTACAATGTATATTGATCATTTTATATGTTTTTCCACAGAAGAGCTTTTCCTCTTGCTATAAAACACTACTTTGTCTTTTCCCTAATTGCCTTTTATCAATTGAAAATTCTGTTCCTTGTATAACTTTAGGAAATGTCATCACTTTGTATCTGGTCATGATCTATATGGATGGAACACTGAGGATTATCTAAATGATGTTTGTGTACCTAAGTATATTGGGGTTCTGAAAAAATATTACACTAATATTAATTTGTACTAGTTAATTTTGCTTAAACGTCTACAAAACTTAAAGGCATAAGTTGCAGTTTCCTCTTATTTGTATTTCCCTCTCACACTTTTATTTCATATCCTTAACAACTTCAACACTTTTGTTTTATAAGGATCATCAAAACACGGAGGAAGTTTGTCAGTTAAGGACTTTGGTAAATAACCTACGAGAGTTAATCACACTGCATAGGAAATACAACTGCAAATTGGCCCTCTCTGATTTTGAGAAGGTAGACGTCTAGATTTATCAGAATTATTACTATTTTATCATAGCCAGCTCAGCTAGAGTTTGCATTTATGCCGTCTTTATTTCAACATCCAGGAGGATACAACCACCATTGTATTCCGAATGTTTGATAAAGTACTGGCCCCCGAGCTTATCCCTTCCGTCTTCGAGAAGTTTATAAGAGTTTACGTGAGGGAACATGACTTACAGGAGGAGGAACTTCTCCTTCTGTACATAGAGGTAACTTCTTCTTTAGCTCTAATCTTTTTTTCTGGATCTGTGCAGTGCATCATTGTATTAAATGTTTAACTCTTTACGGAATGTCATGCTTTACCATCAGGATTGACGCAGCATATTGTATTGGTTAAGAATGTGGGTTAACTCTGCTACTAACTGACTGGTCGCCTTGAGCACAGTGAGATAATGTTAGGACTTTCTCCAAATGGTTGTTGTGAAATAATAGGAGCGTGAACAAAGTTTTCTGTACCATGTAAATAAAACTGAAGGCCAAGGTTTTGGTAATTTTGCACTTGTTGACCATTGTTCAGCATTCATGGCTAAGTAGAAGTTTTTGGTTTTTTACGCATCCATAAAAGCTATTTATCTATGTTTATATATGTGTGTGGGGATGTTTTAGTGAGAGTCTTAAATTTTAAAAAATGTTTATCCCATTTTAGGATTTATTGAAGAGATGTAGCTCAAAGTTCACCTCACTCTTTGATACAGCATGGGAAGCAAAAGCTATAGCAGTAATAGGATGTTTATCTGACACAGATGTAAGTAAATAGTGATCATATAGATTTTCCTTTTGAGCATTGCATCCTTTCTTGAAACTTTTCTTCTGGTCACAAAAGCAATATATATTTGTTAGGGAGAATTTGTGTAATAGGAAAAAGAATAAAAAGGAAATAAAAACCACTCAATCCTTTTTTCTTATGAAAATAAAAAGTCTTCTCATTCCCACTCCCAGAAAAACCCACATGGACAGTTGGATGCATATATTTTCAGGCATTTCTATGGTCTTACAAACATAGAGACATTTTAAAATATGTTTATCATATGCCTTTATTTTGACTTCACACTGTTATTAGTCACCATTGTAAAATGTGAGTAAAACCATGGAGAATATTTTTAAACACAGAGTCTATAGAAAGTTAATAGAGCTATATGATTTAACTTTCAGCAGAGAAAATACTCTTCTGAATTTTTCTAAATAATAAAATTGCCCTTTATGTGTGAATATTGGAAGACATATGCTTTTGCAGTCAGAAGATGAAATGTTCTCAAGCTTCTATCCAATAGATGCAAGATCCCTGCTGTAGATCAGGCTGTGTCATTAATTTGCGTGAAAAGTAAATCCGAGGGCTCTTCACTGTCAGTGTGTGTGTCTTTATAGCTCATATTTGATGCTGTGCTCAAGATAATGTATGCAGCAGTGGTGCCCTGGAGTGCAGCTGTGGAGCAGCTGGTGAAACAGCACTTGGAGATGGACCATCCCAAGTAAGATTACAGTGTACCAAACAGCTTTTTTGCTGTTAGATAGACTTCATGTTTTGAGTTGAAATTCATATATGTTTTTCTATCCTTTACTGTGTCCCTTAGTATTTCATAAAAAAAGACAGTCTATGTTAATATCAATAAATTTACTTTTAGAGTCAAGTTATTACAGGAAAGTTACAAACTAATGGAGATGAAGAAACTTTTACGAGGCTATGGAATAAGGGAGGTGAATCTCTTAAGCAAGGAAATAATGGTAAGTACAATAATTGAATCTTTTAACGCCTTTGCTCCACTTCCAGAGCAACATGGGAAATTTAACCAGATTTTATATTCTTTAAGATTAATAGAGCTAGGTTCTTCACCGCTTCCCTTTTGTTAGATAGAATGTTAAGAGAGTGTTTGATTGGTTGTTAGAGTAGTAAAGACAACAGACAGTAAATTAAGAAGCTGAAGGAATATATTATACCATCATGTTGTACGCCTTAAATATATGTAATTTTTATTTGTCAATTAAACCTCAGTAAAGCTAAGGGGAAAAAAAGAAGGGTGAAAGGACTGTCATTAAATTCAGAATGCAAATCATGTTTTAATTTTTCATACAGTTTAGAGTTTGCTGCATTGTTTTAATTATATGAACAAATGATTTCTGGGCTCTCTGTGAGATTTCATAGCAAAGAAATGTGTATTGTCTCTTATTTCAGAGGGTGGTAAGATACATTCTCAAACAAGATGTCCCATCTTCTTTAGAAGATGCTTTAAAGGTGGCCGAAGCTTATATGTTGCCTAAAGACGAAATCTACAGTCTAAGGATTATTGACCTGATTGATAGAGAAAAGGTGTGAAAGTTTTATATCGAACTTTTATATGGTTGGTTTGTTTTGAGTTTTTAAAGATTTAACTATCTGAAAAAAAAAAAAAAAAAAAAAAAAAGATTTAACTATCAAATTATCCAAACAGACAAGCACAAAATAAAGTTATACCAACATTAGACGTTAGATTGGCCTATATGTATAGTTTTGTTTTAAGTATTTTGTGAATACCTAATGAGCTTTCTTAGTCTTTGGTAGTTAACAAAACTCAGACTCATGTTTTACATATGTGTAGGACCCTTTGTTTCCAGAATAGGAGGTGGGTTTTATTTTTGTGTTTTTAAGTGTCTTTATTTTTATATAATTCTAAAACTACAGGCGTACCTAAGAATTACAAAATACAAAGGGGAGTGTTTTAATTTACTTTTTCTGTTTGCTGTCATCCAAAACAGAATTTTCAGATTTTTAAACCATGGAACCATAATGTCTTTTTCAAAATGATGTCTTTTCATCTTTAAATAGAAAAGTAAGAGGTAAAGCCAAATCATCCTTTGCAGGTAGCAGCTGTTTTTTCTTCCTTTCAAACTCTGTTTACAGGGTGAAGACTGTATCCTTCTGTTGAGGTCTTTGCCTCCTGCTGAAGCTCAGAAAACTGCAGGAAGAGTAATCATATGGGCACGGCTGGCATTACAGGAAGAACCAGATAATTCTAATGAGGTGAGATTGTCACTAAATAAAATGCAGATAAATCCAATTTTTATGGATATTTATCAACAGGATAGAAAAGACAGACTTACAAATATGAGTATTTGCTCTTCTCACTGCTAGAATGGCCTAATTTTTTTTTATTTTTTTTATTTTTCGGTACATGGGCCTCTCACTGTTGTGGCCTCTCCCGTTGCGGAGCACAGGCTCCGGACACGCAGGCTCAGCAGCCATGGCTCACGGGCCCAGCCGCTCCGCGGCATGTGGGATCTTCCCAAACCGCGCATGAACCCGTGTCCCCTGCATCTGCAGGCGGACCCTCAACCACTGCGCCACCAGGGAAGCCCATAGAATGGCCTAATATTAAAATTCCCATTTACTATATAGAAAATTTACCATATAGAAAAACAAACAAATACAGCTGCTTTGGAGCAGTGGCTTTGAGCCCACACTGAATAATCTAGGATCTGCAGATCAAAAGGATTAACTGAAGTATCTGTTATACATAAAGAATTTTCTGTAATGCCTTGAAGTATAAACAATGTTTTGCATTGTATGGGACATAGTCATTACTCTCGAGTAATGTCAGCCACAGAACCAAAGTAAATCTAATCTGAGAACAGAACGTTGAAACTTAGAAACGGTTTCCAGAGAGCCAATTCACGGTAGAGAGATAAGGGACCGAAAACCTAGTTTATCCAGGGTAGTTGAGTTTTTTAAACCTTTGAAGATACTTACCTCCCAGCCTCTCTCAGTGGTGCACTTCAATCATTTTTTACCTTTAGGGAAATGATTTTTTTTTTAACACCTAAAATTTATTATCCTCTTATTGTCCACTAGGCATTAGGTTAAATACTTCACATAGATTGTCCATTGCTTCCTCACAATAAAACTGTGAACAAAATTGTGAAGGAGACCCTATTGTTAGCTCCTTTTGATTGAGTTTAGAAACTAAAATTTTAAAATTAGTGGCTTTCCCAAGGGTATTTGGAAAGTGGCAGAGTCTCATTGCGAACTGTCTGTGTTCTCAACCACCAGCTTCAACTGCAGCCCGTAGTCAAAATGTTTGAGTACTTTGTACGGACCCGGCCCTTGCTAAGCATTTTACACATATCATGTCTTTCAATTAAAACTTTTCCCTCTTTGGTTTTTCTTATCTTTAAAAAAAAAAAAAAGTTTTTTTTTTTTTTTTTTTTTTTTTAGTCTTAAGGATGATTCTTTCTTAGACTTCTGATTTCTATACTAAACAAGTTCAGTTCTCTTTAACTTTTCCAGAGATCCTTTCCAGATTTTTTCTCAAATAATAAGTAAAAGCTGTTAAAAAAAAAAAAAACCCAAATGCCTGTTAATTATAGTGTATCTGGGGCTTCCCTGGTGGCGCAGTGGTTGGGAGTTCGCCTGCCGATGCAGGGGACACGGGTTCGTGCCCCGGTCCGGGAAGATCCCACATGCTGCGGAGCGGCTGGGTCCGTGAGCCATGGCCGCTGAGCCTGCCCGTCCGGAGCCTGTGCTCCACAACGGGAGAGGCCACAACAGTGAGAGGCCCGTGTACCACAAAAAAAAAAAAAAAAAAAAAAGATAATTATAGTGTATCTGAAAGGTGATTTGGGAGATTTGCATATTCTATAGTATTTCTAAATCATATATCCAAGAGTCCATATGGGTATTTTTCATGTTTAGCTTATATATTATTCAATTATGATCCATTCTTTGGCTGCCCAACTCCCTGTAACACAGACCTCTCAACTCTTAAGCCATATCTATTGTTTATTCTGATTCTGTGCTTTTTATTTATTTGTCTATATATGCACTACATATACAATGGCAAATACAAGAAAGGGACTTCATTTTGCATTTTTCTTTTTAGGACAAGGCCTGGAGACTGTCTGTAGCGAAGACATCAGTAGACATTCTTAAATTACTGTGTGAAATTCAGAAAGGTAGTTTCCATCTCTGTTCGCTCCTCTTGGTTTAGTTCTAAAGCTGATCCTTTTCAGAAGAGGGCATCAGTGACATCTCCCATCCTGACCCACAGTTTTCCTGCCTCTGATTGTCTTTTTTGATCTCACACACTTTACTTCATGAAAAGGCTTTCTTGCCTTATTCTTTTGATTAGTAGTGTAAGAGCAGAAGCATGTAAGATCAGCTCATCATTTGTGCATATGCTTCAGTGACTGTTTAATGCTGGACTAGATTTCTTTGGTGCCTTGCACTTTTTACTCACATTGCTCACTTACCACTTGGTTATGATTGGGAAAAAACCCATTTAACCTTGAATTTAAAACAATTAACAAAGTAATTCTCTTGGGGAAAAAAAAATCTGGAATTTATTTCAAAAAAATTGCCATTTGTTTTGTAATCAACAAACTTCTCTTTTCTACCTTCAGAAAGAATAATTAGATTTCCTTTTGTACTTAAATTGTCTTCTATCAGAATCTGAAAAGAACTACTGAAGACTTGGGAAAAACAAAGCGAATTAAAATTTTAGCTTTTAAAAATTCTGATAATATCAGAATTTGGATGTATGCTATAACTTTTAAAAATTTAATTACAGACAATCTGCAGAAGAAGGATGAATGGGAAGAAACCTTGAAACAATTTAAAACTGTTGCTAGCTTACAGGTAAAGATGTTAAGCCATGTTGAACATTATTACTTGACTCATCAGTGCATTTGACATAGATCAGTTCCTCCTTCTTAAAACCTTCTGTACTAGCCTTCAGAGACTTCAGATATACTGATTTTTCCTCTTTCTGTCTCTCTTTTTTAAAGCAGCTTTAATGTAATATAATTCACATACCATACATTTAATCTATTTGAAGTGTATAATTCAATGGTTTTGGGTGTATTACATTATTGATTGTTTAAATCGTGGTAAAGTACATACATTGTAAAATTTGCCATTTTAACCATTTTTCTATTTACAATTCAGTGGTATTGACTCCATTCACAGTGCAGTACAACCATCACCATCACCAGTATCTACTTTTCATTCCTTCAGGCAGAAACTTTGCACCTGTTAAGCAATAACTCCCCATTCCTCTCTCCCCGCAGCCACTCGTAACCTCTAATCTACTTTTTATCTCTGAATTTTCCTATTTCATAAATTTCATATAAAGTGGAATCATAAAAACATTTGTCCTTTTGTGTCTAGCTTTTTTTTACTTAGTATAATGTTCATCCATGTTGTAGGATGTATAGAACTTCCTTCCTGTCTCTGGCTGAATAATATTCCACTGTATGGCTCTACCACATTTTTGTTTATTTATCTCTTGATGGACACTTGGGTTGTTTCCACTTTGGGGCTACTGTGAATAATGCTGCATTGAACATGGATGTACAAATATCCGTTAACTTCCTGCTTTCAATTCCTTTGGGTATATACCCAGGAGAGGAATTGCTGAGTCATATGGTAATTCTATGTTTAACTTTTTAAGGAACTGTTCTCTGTTTTTTAATTGTATTCTAGTTTATGCCTTTTTAAAAAACCATTTTGGTTTACGGTATCTTTATAGATTATTTATTTAACTCTGGTGGCCTGGAATGATGGCTAACAGTAGCTGTCATTTACTCAGTACTTACTATGTACTAGACATGGGGCTTTGCATGTGTTATTTGTCACAGTAGATCCCCAGGGAGGGTACTGTTATAATTCTCCTTTACAGATGAGGAAACTGAGGCACCACAGTGTCTCAAAATATTGCAAAGGACAGCAAATTGTCTATAGAAACTGGCCCAAAAGATTACTGTCTACTTCATAATGTCTTAATTTTTTTTTCTATATAGTTTCATTCTAGGCAGTTCACTTTTTCTTGAAAATTAATTTCTGTTAACTTTGAACTGATTGTCTTCAGATTTGAAATTTGAAATAAATTATTTTATTTTGGCTCTAGGGCCTTCCTAACGTGAAAAGATTTTATAAATAGAAGGGCTGTCAAGGGCTAACTGATAAGTTTCATCAAATAGGATATTGGGTAGATGTGAGGATCTCTTTGAAAACTTGAAATTAACACACCGGCAGATTTAACTCGCAACTGTATTATCTCAAAGTGTGTAAAGAAGAAATAATTTATCACAGTTTATTGTACTGCTGTTTCTCAAAGTATGGCCCATGGACTCCCAAGGGTCTCTTGAGACCCTTTCAGGGAGTCCATGAGATTAAAACTCTATTTATAGCAAAAATAAGAAATTGTTCTTTCCATCCATATTCTCGCATGAGCGTATACTGGGTTTTCAGAGGCTTCATGATGTGGTAATATCATTGCTCTAAAGGCTGATGGTATGTGCACTTTTATATGCTCTTGTATTTTAAACTTTTCTGTTTAATTTCTGATATGGTAAATATTGATAGATATCTCCTTTAAAAGTTTTTTGGTGTCCTCTATAATTTTTAAGAGTGTAAAGAGGTGCTACAACCCAAAAGTTTGCGATCTTCTGTGTTAAACAATAGATGTCTTTGTGTGAAGCACCCAGGAGTCAGCATAAGTTAACTTCTCCGCGGTCTTCTTAAATTTGAAAATTACAGGTACTTTAAAGCAATGGTTTAGATCTAAGCAAAGTCATGTTTAGTTATGGTGCTACCATTTATGGAACAATCCTTGTGCCAGGTCTAGTGGGAGAGGCCAGGGATGCTGCTAAACATCCTCCTGTGCAAAGGCAGCCCCTGCGGCACAGAATCATCTGGCAGATTGAGAAGCCCTTCTGAAGTGTGGCGTCAAAGAAGAAGGTCTCACTCACTCCCACTACCTCTTGGTGTCCTTCCCTGGGCTTCAGCAGGATCCTTTTATTGGGCTGGAAAAATTAATTCTAGGTCTGGTGTTAGCAGCTAACCAGAAGTTATTACAGAAAAGAGCAAAACTAGCTTCTTCAAGCCACCAGGGTAGAATCGCACAAACCTAATACTTAATCCCTCCCTCCTTCTGTTCAGGGTTAGGGTTAGGGTTAGGGTTAGGGTTAGGGTTAGGGTTAGGGTTAGGATTAGGGCAGAATTACCAGACCCAAAGACGTCAGCAGTGCCAAAGTTGAGAAAGCCCTGGGTTAAGTGATATTTTCCCCTTTTCCAACCTTTATATAATAAGTTACTTTTGAAATATAGAGTCTTAAATTCTTGATTTACAAGGGAGAGAGAGAGAGGTAAAATAGAGTTTCGAGACACTCCAGTGGTTTTCAACCGCAGATGAACTGGACAGACGTGGAGCTTTGTCTTGCTTGCCTTGCTACAGGAGAACTTCGAGGTCTTTCTTTCATTTGAAGATTACAGCAGTAGTTCCCTGGTAGCAGAGCTCCGGGAACAGCACGTTAAAGCTCAGCAAGTCTCACAGGCTAAACACAAACCCTGGAGGCCAGCAGAGCCTGCGGCTGCCGAGGAGGACAGGCTGAGCGCCGAGTCCAAGCTGCACCGACAGGTGCTGGCCCTGCAGGTGTCCCGGCAAGAGCTGGAGGCCAAGATGATCTTGAGGGCCTTGAACGACTGGAACGTGGAAGGGGCACTGAGAAAATGCAGGTGAGTTCCGGGTCCCCAAATCACGCAGCTCATCAGAAAGGAACCCTGGTTTCATTTACTTCTTTTTTTTTTTTTTGCTGTACGTGGGCCTCTCACTGCTGTGGCCTCTCCTGTTGCGGAGCACAGGCTCCGGACATGCAGGCTCAGCAGCCATGGCTCACGGGCCCAGCCGCTCCGCGGCATGTGGGATCTTCCCGGACCGGGACACGAACCCGTGTCCCCTGCATTGGCAAGCAGACTCTCAACCACTGTGCCACCAGGGAAGCCCTTCATTTACTTCTTCGGTGACGAGGATAGGGATGGTGACCCTTTCACTTCCACAGACGTGATTCTTGGTTTCTCTCCCTGAGAGCCTGTTTTGGATGCCTGGGTCAGAAAGTGGTGGTGTAGGGACTTGTGGTTAAGAATCTGCCTGCCAACGTAGGGGACACAGGTTCAAGCCCTGGTCTGGGAGGATCCCACATGCCATGGAGTGACTAAGCCCGTGCGCCATGACTACTGAGCCTGTGCTCTAGAGCCCACGTGCCACAACTACTGAAGCCTGCGCACCTAGAGCCCGTGCTTGACAACAAGAGAAGCCACCGTGATGAGAAGCTCGTGCACCGCAACAAAGAGGAGCCCCCACACGCTGCAACTAGAGAAAGCCCGCACGCAGCAACGAAGACCCAACACAGCCAAAAATAAATAAATAAAATAAATAAATTTATTTAAAGAAAGAAAGTGATGGCATACAAGAGGTGTGACTAACCGGGTGTAGTTAGGTAACCAAACCATTGAGTTTAGGTCACCTTGCAGTGCAATAGTTAGTGGTATCCCAAGCAAGTTGAAAAACGAAGCACACTGAAAACATTTAAAGGCATTGTAAATGCTGTTAGTGGTTATATATATATACATTTTTTTTTTTTTTTTTTTTTTTGCGGTACGCGGGCCTCTCACAATTGTGGCCTCTCCTGTTGCGGAGCACAGGCTCCGGACGTGCAGGCTCAGCGGCCATGGCTCACCGGCCCAGCCACTCCGTGGCATGTGGGATCTTCCCGAACCAGGGTACGAACCCGTGTCCCCTGCATCGACAGGTGGACTCTCAACTACTGCGCCACCAGGGAAGCTCCAGTGGTTATATATTAATCCAAGAAAGGCAAATCCATCTGCTTTCCATATGAGTGCTCTAACTTCTGACACTTCCTTTCTTCCAAAGAGACTTGTTTAAGTATCACTGCAACACCAACACTGGAAAATTGCTGTTCCTGACGTGTCAGAAGCTTTGTCAGATGTTGGCTAATGGCTTTCCAATGGCAATCCCTGAGGGACTAAATCTTCCTTCTGAGATACATGATCTAGCATGCCAGGCTGCCACCATCTGCAGTCCAGGTGACAAGATTTATAATCTGCGTGGTTTTATATTCTCTGCTTCATTTCGTACTTGTCTAATGCTGTCTCCTTACAGTTGGACACTGAGGTAGAGAAGCGATCATTATCCCTCTTTCACAAAGGGGACACTTATAATTGAATCTCTATGGGGGTTACTATTTTAAAGTATTTCCAAAATTAACAATGTCATTTCTGACTATTGACAATATTCGCTTTCAGAAGATTGTGAAATTCCTTGCCTCCCCATATCTGATCTTACTTTCAAGTCAAGCTTAAAAAGAATGTTGACCTGTATTATTTAGGGTAGTCAAAGCTATGTGGAAACCTTTCTCTCTGCTTTGTGGCCTACCTTAGAATTTTGAATGGTAATTATTTAAAGGTTGTTTATGTTGTTCTAAACACATGAAATACTAGTTTAATGATTTTTTTCTCCATTTTCTTTCAGATTTTTTGCTAGATGCCTTAGAACTCTGTAAATATACTTTAATGGCAGTAGAGCTTTCCAGACAGTGCCAAATGGATGACTGTGGAATTCTCATGAAAGTAAATTGCTTTGAATTTCTTTTCCTTAAACAGAACCCCTACCCAATCCATTACACACCACTTTTAAATCACTTGCATAGTTTATAAAAATACTGAATGTACCTCTCATATTTTCTTACTCTAGACCAGAGAACTACTTAAGGGCATGAGACCACTTCTCTTTTCTAGTAATATTTATTGGCTTTAATTTGCACTATCTTTTGAAACATTGGGCCTCAAACAAGGCATCTCTGGACACTGTCCAGAGTAACAGTTTGGTTTTTTTTTTTTGTTTTTTGGCCATGTGGCTTGCAGGATCTTCCCCTGCCAGGGATCAAACCTGGCCCCCGCAGTGAAAGTGCCAAATCCTAACCAGTGGACCACCGGGGAGTTCCCTGAGTAACAATTTAACTTAAAGCAGCATTATTTTAAGCCATAGACCAGAAGAAACAGACTACATGGTTGTATTTGACCATCAACATTGTGTTTGGCTCTGATAGATCTGATTCTGGATTCTGCTTGGTGAAGAAGGAATCTGTGTCCTGGAATGTCCTTATCTGTGTCTTTTCTGTATGACTTGATATTTAGACTTCCTTTGGAACTCATAAAGATCCATATGAGGAGTGGTCTTACTGTGACTTCTTCAGTGAAGATGGGATAGTTCTCGAGTCCCAGATGGTGCTCCCTGTCATCTATGAATTGATTTCATCACTTGTGCCTCTGTCTGGTAAATCTCATTTGTGTCATCTTTTTTCTGTGTACTTCTGCTTCATGCAAGTTTAAATGGTAGAGGTTTGGAACTGAAACTACACATAGTAACGTGGATGAATCTTGTAGGCATAATGCTGAACAAATGAAGTGAGGAACAAAAGAATGTGTATTGTATGATTTCATTTATGTAAAGTACAAGGACGGGCTATAAGGAGGCCATGCTATTGGAAATCAAGGTAGTGTTTACCCTTGGGGTGTAGACTGGAAGCGGGCAAGGGGACGGTTTCTGGATGCTAGTAGTGTTTTGCGTCTTGGTCTGGATGTACACTTATCTATACATCCAGACCTGTAAAGGTTTTGTTTTTTTTTAAGTAACAGGTTGCTTTAGAACATTATTTGATATGAGCACAATATTAAAGTATCTCTGGGACTATGTGCTCTAAAAGAGAGTTATTTTACTTATTGTTATTGAATTTATTCTCTTTTGTAGAAAGCAAGAGATATCCCTTCGATTCTACAAGTTTACCATACTGCTCCATCAGTGAAGGTATTTGACATCAGAAACGTATAACCATTGAATTACAATTTTGTAAATAGGCCAACATAGAAATTTCTTGAAATCCTGAATATGAATCTGATGTAATGTCCTTAATATAGTTTCTTAATTATTACTGTTACATTGTTACTCTTCCAAACTGTCAGGAAAATGGGTCATTTGGCTTATAGTGTTAACTTTTATGAATCTGTTCATAAATTTGGTCTTCCAAGTAGAGAAATGGTTTTCTTCAGCTAATGATTTAAGCATCTCAAAATAGGCAAGTTACAATCAAAGTACCTCAGTATCCATGTACCTAGCTATTTTCTGGTTTAGATCAAGCCTCATGTTAACTCTTTTATTTACTAACTTTGAGAATAAATTCTATGACCATTACCTGCATTGAGGAAGTAGACCGTCCCTGAAAACAATTTCCAAATATGGTATTTCTTTGTTTAAAAAAAATCTAAATATTAAAATACTTGTACTCGAGTAAAATACTTTTATCATTTCACAGGAGACAGCCTTATGTTACCTATTATCAATTCCATCTCTGCCTTGCTTCAGAACCTTCAGGAATCTAGCCAATGGGAGCTGGCCCTAAAATTTGTAGTTGGTTCATTTGGTACCTGTCTTCAGCACTCTGTGTCAAACTTCATGAATGCCAGTTTGAGTGACAAGGTACAGTTTCGAGAACAACTACTTTCACTTTGCGCAAATACAGATACAAAAGCACTGCCAGGGCTTCCCTGGTGGCGCAGTGGTTGAGAGTCCGCCTGCCGATGCAGGGGACACGGGTTCGTGCCCCGGTCTGGGAGGATCCCACATGCCGCGGAGCGGCTGGGCCCGTGAGCCATGGCCGCTGAGCCTGCGCGTCCGGAGCCTGTGCTCCGCAACGGGAGAGGCCACAGCAGTGAGAGGCCCGCGTACCGCAAAAAAAAAAAAGCACTGCCAAACAAAGGAATTTGGAACCCACATTTTCCTATTTGGCTTTGTTGTAAGGAAATTGGTAATTTGTCAGATTTAGGAAACGTCTGTTGAACATCTACAAAGTCAGGTATAGTTCAAGGTGCTTGCACACATTTTCTTTTTTTAAAAAAATTATTTTTTTATTTTATTTTATTGTATTGTATTTCTTTATTTTTGGCTGCGTTGGGTCTTCGTTGCTGTGTGTGGGCTTTCTCTGGTTGCGGTGACGGGGGGCTACTCTTTGTTGCGGTACGTGGGCTTCTCATTGTGGTGGCTTCTCTTGTTGTGGAACATAGGCTCTGGGTGTGCGGTCTTCAGTAGTTGTGGCACGCGGGCTCAGTAGTTGTGGCACGCGAGCTCTAGAGTGCAGGCTCAGTAGTTGTGGTGCACGGGCTTAGTTGCTCCGTGGCATGTGGGATCTTTCCGGACCAGGACTCGAACCTGTGTCCCCTGCATTGGCAGGCGGATTCTTAACCACTGTGCCACCAGGGAAGCCCTTGCACACATTTTCATACCTAATCTTTAGGACAAACCTGAGAGACTCCACTTTGCAAAGGAAGAAACTCAGATTCAGGGAGGTAAAGTAAATAATCTGAGGCTTTTGGTTGCAGTGTTAAGTCCTCTTACTCCAAACCCAGTGACCACATTGGTTCAATCTGCTATCGATCTGCTATTTGTTTTACTGTGGCCCAAATTATAATTATTACCCGACGGCGTCATTAAAAAGATTCTAGAAGACAAACTATCTGTTGATAACTTGCTGATGAAGCTGGTCTTGTATTCATTACTACTACTCTATTCATATTTACTAAATGCCAATATTTTTAAAAATCAGCTTTATTGAAGTATAGCTTTCAAAATTAAAATGCACGTATTTTAAGTATATCAACCAATGTATTCACCTTGTCACCAACACCATAATCAAGGTACAGGGTATTTTATAAGGTTCCTTTTTGCCCTTTCCCAGTCAATTCCCCTGCAAGCCCCAGCTTTCTGTCATTATAGATTAAATGACAATACTTTTTGCTTATAATGATGAATTTTCAAAGTTCCTTAATATTTAAGAAAAGTTTTCAAAACTATGCACAGACGTGGACCTGAGAATTCTTTTGTTCTTTTCTAAAAGTTGTGTGGAGAGGCCACATTAGTTAAATCCAAGCATGTTGTTATGGAATTGAAAGAGAAAGCCATTATGTTTATCAGGGGAAACGCCGCAACACTTTTGTACAAAGTGAGTATTAGTTTGTGGTAAGCCCTTCTCTCTCTCTCTCTCCCTCTCTCTCTCTCTCTCTCTCTCTCTCTCTCTCTCTCTCTCTCTCTCTCTCTCTCTCCCCTCTCTCCTGCTTCTGATTTTTCAGTAAGGATAAAAGTGAGGAGGGGGAGGGGATGTTGGGGACTTGAAAAGAAGTAATACAGAGAAGGTAAGGGTTCTGTGTCATATAGAACTTGTTAGAGTTTCTTTCCTTAAATTTATAATAGTGATAAAAGACATTAAAACTAAGCAAACAAGTTGGAACTATTTTACTATAAATAACTTTTCATGAAATGCTTGTTCTTTCATAGGACCTAAAACTAAATTTAGTGACAAATCAGCCTTTAGAGACTGAATTCTGTTTTGACTGTGAGGAATTTGCTTCTCTGGATGCTTTCTTCCCACAGGTATTTAATTGTCGCCTGGTGGACCTCAACTTGGCATTGGGGTACTGCACTCTCTTACCACAAAAAGAAGTCTTTGAAAATATATGGAAGCTCATAGATAAAGCATGGCAGAATTACGACAAAATATTGGTATGACCTAAGGAAGCACACCTTCAGTTCTTGAAATATTGAAGATTTAGGGGAAGAAGTAAAATTGGCTTTGCCACCAGATCTTAAAGATTTAGCAAAAGAAACGTCAAGCTAACACACATGGTTTCTACCAGCTTTTCCTTAACTGGCAACACACCAGGGAATGTATATGCAGGTCCTAAGCATTGCTCAACCCAGAGGATTACATTTTTTATTTCTTAAATCTGTATTCAGCCGGAGAACCTCACTGCTTATGCTTACTCTAGTGTACTGGAACTCTTAGACCCATGAGCCAGTTCTTCTTTGTAGGACAAGTTTAACGGATGCAAAACTTGTCTTTGATATTGTTTGTTTCAAAATTTGCCCTTTGTGGGCATTTTACGTGCAGGATAGCTCAAATTTGACCTTTTCTTATGAAAGAAATCCAGACTAAATTTATGGCATCACACTGAAAGCCGAGTTACCTAAGTATTATATTAATACAAGTAATGGCGGTGTATGAAGCAACATGTAACATTCCAGCTGTTATCATAAAGAAACATTATGGTTTTTATTGTTGGGTTTCGTATAAAGGGTATTAGAACATTTTCTATTTGCAATTCAATTTTAATTCTATTTTAATTTTTTAGGCAATATCTCTGGTGGGCTCTCAGCTGGCCAGTCTCTATCAGGAAATAGAAATGGAGCTTAAGTTCTGTGAACTCAGTACTGATTCCCGGTGGGGCATTCGTCTTAGTAAACTTGGTGTGAGTATTCTTCAAGTGCCATGAAGTTTCATCTATTTCCAGTTGGAAAATTTAAAACAAAGAACTCATTATCCTTTACTTTTGGAGAGGCTATATATAAACTGACTTATAAGTTTTAGTTAGTTATTACACGCATTGGTGCTTTCAAAGAAATAAGGACCTTTTGCCTCATTTTCTTTTTGCTATATTTTTAAAGAAATTAGAAGAGGCTTGACATTTCATCTGCTTAGCCTTCTCATTATAGGAATGTATCTAGTACTAATTAACATTTAAGGTATTCCAGGCCTACCCTTTAGCCTCATACTTTTTTGTGTGCTATTTGTTTAAAGATAATATTAAAATGTATATACATTGTACTAAGCTTCAGCAACTCCTACCAGGGAGAAGTAAGTGGCCCTTATTTTTCACTTTGCAAAAACAAACCAACAAAATCCTGTTTTCTTTACTATGAATGTAAAACATTTTATTTTATTTGCAAATAGTTGACATATCAGGAATGTAACCATTGTAGAAATGGTATATGTTTTGACGCCTCGTTCCTATGCAGTAATGGGACTGTTTGTTGCTAACTACCAAACTTTACTGAAGAGCCAGGGGTTAGTGTGACTAAGAGAGATTTTGGACCTCTAGCCAAATATACCTGAAATTTCAGAGTGATGGTCAAGTTGGGTAGTATGATAAAAATAAAAGTTGAAGAAGCTATAGAAAAATGCTTCTCTAAAAAAATGGATAGTAAAAGGGCAGGTCACAACAGTGCCCTTAGTCTGATACATTTCAGTTCAGCAGGGTTTTTGTTTTGCTCTTTTTATTTCTAGATTTCTTTCCAGCCAGTTTTTAGGCAACATTTTCTCACCAAGAAAGACCTCATTAAAGCTCTTGTGGAGAATATAGATATGGATACAAGCCTCATTCTGGAATATTGCAGGTAATTCTTTAAATTTCATTGGTATTTTTGCTGTTAGCTTAACAAACCGGTAATGCTAATGTGAGAACACAGTGATAACAGTGATTATTACATGTGGCCCATGACCTCTGATGTTTTCTTTTGCTCAACCTCAAACTGAATAAGTCCAAACCAGATTAAATTCTCTTATGATATCACCTTTTTTTTTTTTTTTTGGCGGTACGTGGGCCTCTCACTGTTGTGGCCTCTCCCGTTGCGGAGCACAGGCTCCGGACACGCAAGCTCAGCGGCCCTGGCTCACGGGCCCAGCCGCTCCGCGGCATGTGGGATCCTCCCGGACCGGGGCACGAACCCGTGTCCCCTGCATTGGCAGGCGGACTCTCAACCACTGCTCCACCAGGGAAGCCCGATATCACCTTTTTAATTCACTCTTTGGTGTTTCCTCAACTTGCCTCATGATAAGCATCACGTGGGGCACTTGATTAAAATACAGATTCCTGGGTCCCTCTATATTGGTTCTGACTCGGCAGGTCTGGGCTGAGGCCCAGGAAACTGGTCTTAGTAGAAGCTCCAGACGATTCACATGATAAGGGAACTTTGGGAATATTCTGAGCAAGTAAACTTCTAAATCAGATCAAGTTAGGGGCAAGTTGATCTTAAATTAAAAATTGGTGAAAAGTATGATTTAGGGAGAATTTTTTTTAATAACTTTAAAAAACTGAGACCAAATGTTATTTATAGATACAGCTTACTGTGATGAGGAGGATCAAATGATTTATAATTTATATCTCAGTTGTTTTTGTCTGATAAATTTAGATATTAAATTTGCTGGCCCATTATTAGTTTCAAGTGGTTTCCCACACATCATCACGTTTACTTTTTATTGTATATTATAACCAATTTATGTATGAGAAAACAAACCCATATTAGGTGCCCTGCTCAAGGTCAGATAATAAGTACTGCTCCTAAAATACCAAGGGTGCTGTAATCCTTATCCAGTTTGTGACAGATGGGTGGAATCTCAGTTCTCGATAATGAGGCTGCTTAGTGCATTTCCTCACCAGACAGGGATCTAGTTCTTTGTCCTTGTGGATGGTGGGGAGTAATGTCCCTGGCTGTCACCATCCTGAACCTGCAAGTCAGGGACCATAGGCTGCTCATAGCTCTAACTAGCTGTGACCTACCTGCACTCTGATATAACAAAACTATGCCATTCTTCAGTTTGGAGTGCTACAAATCCAGAATGAGGTACACACACTCCGTCTTCTTTATTAATTTGAACTCCTGGTAGATTTTTGTCTGTTGTTTTATGGCGTGACCCCTTTTCTGAAATTGAAATAGCTCTAATTATGTCAGGCTCATTTCACAATCGTTGTGCTTACATATGGCATTGCTGATTTTTACTTGTGTGATAGTGACCGTCTTGCCTCAGGCAGTCCCACTGAATAAATTTAGGTGACCTTTACAATTTCAGGGAATGACTTTAAAATTATTGTATGTAAAGCTCTTCTTGAGATTTCAGTTATTCTGTATAACAGATTAAACTATCCCTATCTTATTAATAGGGCTTAGAAGGCATTTCAGTTGTCGATTTGTCTATACTAACCTGATTCTTAATTTTTAAATGTACTACTTTTTCCAATTCAGATGGAACATATTAAAATCAAAGTCCCACATAATTCTATCCATCAGGGATAATCACTGTTAAGAGTTTGGCCTATATTGTTCTTTTTTTTTTCCTTATGCATTTACTAACATGCATTTTTAAAAGTTTATGAAAAATAGAATTGTACATTATCTTATAGCATGTATCCTTCACTTAACAAAATAATGTCTTCTCAGATTAGGACATATAG
This sequence comes from Tursiops truncatus, assembly GCF_011762595.2. Lineage (NCBI taxonomy): Eukaryota > Metazoa > Chordata > Mammalia > Artiodactyla > Delphinidae > Tursiops > Tursiops truncatus. The sequence goes on along the minus strand of NC_047046.1, from coordinate 7,102,055 downwards.
CTCTTCCTCATATCCGTTGAATCCTATGGTATTCCTTTGGATAAGTTATTTAACCAGCCTCCTATTGATGAGTATTTGTTTCCAATTTTTAAATATTACAAGCAGTTGTTACAGGACATCCTATATGTGTATCTTTGCTACTTTTGTGAAGTGTATGAAAGTGGAATTTCTCTATTAAAGGACATAAATATATATTTTCAACTTTATTACAAATTTCCCTCCAAGATTGTGCCAGTTTATATGCCCACCAAGAATATCTGATATTTTTAAAAGCAAGAATTAACTTTGAAAACAAGTAGATGGTCTGGTTATGACACTTGACAATGGAAGGGTTAGATTTCAGTGGTGGGAGCTCATACCTAAGTTTTCTGTGAGAAACTGTAGAAATGCATGCATTTTGGGACATTCATGTGTAATTGAATATTTATTTCAGCACATTTCAGTTGGACTCAGATGCAGCTCTTCAGCTGTTCATTGAAACACTCCTCCACAACACTAATGCCAGCCAGAGCCAGGGAGACACAAGCACGGAATCCACAAAGGAGCAGCGTTCCAAACTCCTGGCCAAAGCCATCGAAATGGTTCCTTTACTGACAAGCACAAAAGATTTGGTCATCAGTCTTAGTGGAATACTGCATAAGGTAGATGAATGGTGAAATGAATGCATTGGGTCGTTTCAAGCATCCCTCCTACCCTTAATTAATCAGATATCTATAGTAACAAATTGAAAATGTAAGTCCTATATTTTTTGTAAACTATTAATTTTCAAAAAATTTTAGATTTCTGTATTTTTATTATACTTTAATACAGCCCGTTTCCTGTCTTTTTTTCCTCCAAAATAAAAATAGCCCTTTTCCCCAGATTTTTAAAAATAGCACACATTCTTTGAAAAAGATCAAACTAGAGAGAAAGGTATAAATCAAAAAGTGAAATTTCCCTACAACCCCACTCCCACAGATTAAAATGTTAATAATTTCGTAAATATCTTAGACTAAATATACTATCCCGTCACTCTCTTTTTTCATTTAACATATTGTCGTTACATGTCAATGCATAGACGTCTCTCTCATTTTTGACAGATACGTATTTATTATTCCACTATGTGGATGAAACATCCTGTATTTAACCAGGCCTTTATGAAAGGACATTTAAATTTTTTGTAAATTTCATTATTATAAGTTGTTAAAATGAATATCTTCATACACACATTTGCCCTCTTTGATTATTTTTTAGGAGATCTTCTGAGAATTGGAACTTTTAGGTCAAGGGGTAGTTTGATGGGGGAGTGAAGGTGGATAGAAGGGGAAATAAACTTATAAGACTAAAATTATAATACTTCAGTTTTATGTTTTGCTTGTAATTCAGCCAAAAATTATAATAGACTTGCTCAAAATTTCTAGGTACTAAAGAGATCATCTTCCCACTTTGTTCGATGTTATTATTCACGTGAATTTAGTTGGCATTTAAAATTTTTTTTTAAAGTAATGGTATGTGGGCAGAAACAGAACAAAGAGAATATTTCCTTTCTTTTTATAAACATATATAGATGCCACCCAGCTATTTCTTGTATCTTAATATATGGTTATAGCTGGAATGAAATCCTTTGAAAAGGTTTTGCTTGGAGGCCCACACTTTTAGTTATGTCATTTCCAAGAAAAGGTCAAATTTCTCCTGTTCTAATTTTCCCATCATAAATGGAAGAAAGAATTTTAATTTAAAAACCTTATAAAATTATTCGGACTTCCCTGGTGGCGCAGTGGTTAAGAATCTGCCTGCCAATGCTGGAGACACAGGTTCGAGCCCTGGTCTGGGAAGATCCCACATGCCGCAGAGCAGCTAAGCCCGTGCACCACAACTACTGAGTCTGTGCTCTAGAGCCCACGAGCCACAACTTCTGAGCCCACGTGCCACAACTACTGAAGCCTGCACGCCTAGAGCCCATGCTCTGCAACAAGCGAAACCACCACGATGAGAAGCCCCCGCACCGCAACAAAGAGTAGCCCCTGCTCACCACAACTAGAGAAAGCCCGTGCACAGCAATGAAGACCCAACACAGCCAAAAATAAATAGATAAATAAATTTTTTTTAAGTCTTATAAAATTTTAATATGTTTATCTTTCTAGGTTTTTAGTACCTTAAGAACATTTCTCTGTATTGAAATGACATTGCCTCATACAGGTTTCTTAAAAAACAGCTTTTGAGACATTCTAAAGATGTATGTTTATTCTAATAGTTAATTTTAGAGATGAGAAAATGTTCATTTTTTAAAGAATAATCTAACTTAATATTGTAGTGCACTGAGCTGTTATATTTGTAATCTCTGCTGATGAACATAACTGCATAAAACCATCAACGAGCCTGGCAACGTCTTCTCCAGTTTTGACATATTTTTGTTTTTATACAGTTGGATCCCTATGACTATGAGATGATTGAAGTCGTCCTGAAAGTCATAGAAAGAGCTGATGAAAAGATAACCAACATTAATATTAATCAGGTATAACAAATATATTATAGATTTTAAAATTATGTTTTTATTTGGACCATTTAAAAAAATTACTGTTATCTAGTGTCTTTCTGGACTGTCCTCTGAGCTCCCTTTAAACTGTAGTTTTTACTCTATTTCCTTTTCTTTAAAAGGGATACAGAAGTAGAAAGAGTTTTTGTGCTCTCCATGTTTTATCTTAATCCAGTTTTTGCCCTACTGAGGCAATTTAAATCTGGCCAAGAGTACAAAGTCACGAAAAGACTGATTTAGAAGAATTAAGGCAAAAATATTTGTCATCTGGCAAAAAAAAAAAAAAAAAAAATCAAAGCATGTAAGACCCGGAGTCAAATTTAGCTTTCTATATTAGTAGGTAGGTCCTGGACTAAATTCTATTTTAGTACTCAGTAACTTCCTAGTGTTTTACAAATATGGTCATAGGAGCTTACATATATTTTTAAATTGGATTTTAAAAATTAAAAGAAAATGGGTTGATTCAAAAAGTTATATAAGCCCCAGGGACTTCCCTGGCGGTCCAGTGGTTAGGATGTGTCTATTTCATTGCCGAGGGCCTGGGTTCAATCCCTGATCAGGGAATTAAGATTGCCCACATGCAAGTCGTGTGGCACGGCCAAAAAAAAAAAAGTTGTACAAGCCCCCAGAATATAAGATGTAAACTTAAGAGAGAATATAGAGGATTAATTTTAGATCTACTGCCTATGTATTTAAAGTGAAATCAAGTATTTTTGAGGTATATCTAAAACTATTTGAAGAGAGTAGAGAACTTCCAAACTCTGGTTTATAAAACATCCCACCAACAACAGGGTTCCGCCGGTTTCTCCTAGTATAATTTCTTTAATGATCACAAAAGTTATGGTTTAGAAGAATAGCATAATAGTTTTGAAGGTAAAACTACGAAAGGTTTTGATCATCTTTATGAATATGAGACTGTCCCAGGAATGGAACCCTATGATAGTATAGAATTAGATGATTTTAAAACACTTAATGATGGGTTTAACCTCACAGGAAAATACTTTTTTAATTTAATGTAGGCATTGAGTCTTCTGAAACATTTGAAGTCATACAGAAGAATTTCTCCTCCAGTGGACCTAGAATATCAGTATATGTTGGAGCACGTAATAACTTTGCCATCAGCTGCCCAAACTAGACTGCCTTTTCACCTAATATTCTTCGGCACAGCACAGAGCTTCTGGAAAATTCTCTGTATGTTCATTAACTTCTTATGAATTGTACCGAATAGCCAAAACCCTTTTCTTAGGTAAATCATACTATCTTTGTTTCCTTTCTAGCTACGGAACTCAGTGAAGAATCCTTCCCAACATTGCTCTTAATTTCTAAGTTAATGAAGGTAATGGGTTAAAACTCATAAAAGTCTTATCTTCTGTAATTCATTCAGACCCTGTGTAGAAAGATTTTATGCTGTTTTCAGCATTTAAAGGTGAGCACGTAAGTCAGCCTTAATTTTTCCTGTCTTTGAAGTTCTCTTTGGACACTCTGTACGTGTCTACGGCCAAACACGTTTTTGAAAAAAAACTGAAGCCTAAGCTCCTGCAGATAACACAAGCTAAATCCTCGACACTGATTAACAAGGAGATAACTAAGATCACTCAAACCATCGAATCCTACTTGTTATCTATCGTTAACCCGGAGTGGGCTGTAGCCATCGCCATCAGTCTAGCCCAGGATGTCCCAGAAGGTATGGATTCTTCCTTTAATTGGGCTTAAAATGGTCGGCTGTGTTGTTTTCGGAACTTGTAAAAAAATGTACTCCTTTCTCATCTTTAAGGAGAAACAGTATGATAGCTTAGAAATGTATGTGCCCCCTCTCCTCAGTTGCGGCACTGCTGTACATTAAAGAGGAACCAAGCAAGACACCATGCTGCTTGCCCAGGGCGCAGAGACATAGGCATTGCTCAGCTTGAATATAGATTAATACTTCCTCATATCCAATCATACATACTTTCAGTAATGAATCCTTAGACATTGTTGCATGATCAAAAAAATACACAAACACAGGCACTTATTGCTATGTTTTTGGTTGTAACAAAAGTTGAAAATAACTGGGCTTCCCTGGTGGCACAGTGGTTGAGAGTCCGCCTGCCGATGCAGGGGACACGGGTTCGTGCCCCGGTCCGGGAAGATCCCACATGCCGCAGAGCGGCTGCGCCCGAGAGCCATGGCCGCTGAGCCTGCGCATCCGGAACCTGTGCTCCGCAACGGGAGAGGCCACAACAGTGAGAGGCCCGCGTATCGCAAAAAAAAAAGAAAACAAAAGAAAATAACTGATTTTTTTAAATGCTCATTTGTCAGGAACTGGTTAAAAAAATAGTGTATTCATAGAATGGAATTCTATGTAGTTGATTTGGAAATATATCCAAGATATATATTAAGTGAGAACAGCAAACTGTACTACATGTATGGTCTTATCCCATTTTAACGTGCTTGAGCACGTGTGTGTGCATACACAAACATACACAGAAAACTTCCGGAGGAATGTAAGGATCTAGGGGATAGGAATAGAAACTGAAGGCCTCTGTGGACTTGCACTTCCTACTTTGTATCCTCTGGCCTGTTTAAATTGTTTTTTTACTATGAGTATGCTTCCTGTCATTGTTTTAAAAAACTGGCTAATTTGACTGAAATACATTGTCTTGAAAGGACTACGATTTGCTTATAAATCTTTTATCTCTCTAGGTTCCTTCAAGATGTCCAGTTTGAAATTCTGCCTGTATTTAGCTGAGAGGTGGCTTCAGAATATCCCATCTCAGGTGTGTCTGAACTGTAAGATTGAAGGCTCCTCTTTTTTTTTTTAAATGAAAGGGTAGCTGATTTACAATATTATATTAGTTTCAGGTGTACAACATAGTGATTCAAAATATTTATAGGTTATACTTCATTTATAGTTATTATAAAATATTGGCTATACTCCATGTGCTGTAAAATATATCCTTGCAGCTTGTTTATTTTATACATAGTAGTTTGTACTTATTCCCCTACCCCTATATTGCCCCTCTCGCCTTCCCTCTCCCCACTGGTAACCACCAGTTTCTTCTCTGTGAGTCTGTTTTGTTATATGCATCTGTTTGTTTTATTTTTTAGATTCCACATGTAAGTGGTAACATACAGTGTTTGTCTTTCTCTGTCTGACTTATTTCACTAAGCATAATACATACCCTACAGGTCTATCCATGTTGTTGCAAATGGCAAAATTTCATTCTTTCTCATGACAGTAATATTCCTTTATATATATGTATATACTGTATCTTCTTTTTCCATTCATCTGTCGATGGACACTTAAGTTGCTTCCATATCTTGGCTACTGTAAGTAGTGCAGCTATGAACATTGGGGTACAGGTTCTGCTTTCTTTTTTTTTTTTTTTTTTTTTTTGCAGTACGCGGGCCTCTCACTATTGTGGCCTCTCCCGTTGCGGAGCACAGGCTCAGCGGCCATGGCTCACGGGCCCAGCCGCTCCGTGGCATGTGGGATCTTCCCGGACCGGGGCACGAACCCACGTCCCCTGCATAGGCAGGCGAACTCTGAACCACTGCGCCACCAGGGAAGCCCTCTTTTTAATTTAAATTGTGTTCCCCTAGCATCCCTTCTCATCCTGCCCCGGTGATAGGTGTTTTCAAGGGTTGGATGCCTAAACTGGAAAAAGAAGATGAGGCTTGGTGTAGACACTTAAAGGTGTAACTAAGGCAGAGAGGGACCTTGACTGATAAAGCTGGATTCTTAGGCTCACTTGCGATTTAGAAAACAAGAGTTTCTTTTTGCTTGGAATTTTTTTAAAAGGATGAAACACGTGAAAAAGCTGAAGCTCTGTTGAAGAAGCTTCATATTCAGTACCGGCGATCAGGCACGGAGGCTGTGCTCATAGCCCACAAGCTGAACACTGCAGAGTATTTACGAATGATCGGAAAACCAGCACATCTCATTGTCAGTCTGTACGAACATCCCAGCATAAATCAAAGAATTCAGAATTCATCTGGCAAAGATTATCCTGGTGAGGGCAAAACCCTTTTTATCTTTTTGTCCAAGGAGACCTATCCTTTTGATTCCCAGGTATCTTGCATTGAAAACCTGAGGTTTTCTTTCTTTAATTCGTTGCCTTTAATATCTTAGATATTCACGCGGCTGCCAAAGAAATAGCTGAAGTCAATGAAATTAATTTGGAGAAAGTCTGGGACATGTTGTTGGAAAAATGGCTGTGCCCGTCTGCGAAACCTGGTGAAGTAAGTGCTTGTTCTGAGCATGTCTGTTGTTGAGTATGAGCTGATGGCTTCTTCTCAAAGGCTAATTATTTGTCTTGCAATGATACGACTTCTAATTAGGAGCACGGAATGTTAGAAGGAGCATTCGAGCATTTTAATGCCTTCTGTTGTCCGATGAGTTTCAGTGGGGTTGTTTACATTTTCTTTTCCTTTAAATGTTGTTTTGCTGCTATTCTACCTTTTTTTTTTTAACTTGCCAATGTTTTTTTAATTGAAGTATAGTTGATACATTCTACCTTTTAATTGATGAATTAAATTAATTTCAGATGAATTTCAGATGAATTTTTGTATAAAAGAAGTGGCCTATTCTTAGACTCAGATTCATGTGATTATTTTATTTTTTTATTTTGAAATAATTTTAAAGGTACAGAAAAGTTGCAAGAATAGTATAAAAGAATTCCCTGTATACCCTTCGCCCAGATCTGTCAGTTTTTAACATTTTGCCACGTCTGCTTCATCACTCTCCCTATAATATATTTACACATAACATTTTTCTGAACCATTTGAGAGTAAATTACATGTGTCATGCCCCTTTACCCCTTAAGAATTAAGTTTGTAGTTCAAAGAACAAGGATTTTCTCTTAACCACAGTATAATTATCAAAATCAGATAATTTAGTATTGATACAATTTTGATACAATATTGGTAAAATACATATATATATTATGTACACCTGAATTTATGGTCCATGTTACAGTTTAACCAGTTTTGCCAACAATGTTCCTTACAGCAGTTTTCTCCTCTGGGACCAGAATCTAATCCAGGATTATGTGTTGCATTTATTTGTCATGTCTCTAATCTCTTTTACTCTAGAACAGCTCCATAACTTTTCTGTCTTTCATGACACTGACATTTTTGAACAGTTTAGGCCCGTTATTTTGCCCCTCAACTTGGGCTTGTCTGTGTCCTCATGATAAGATTGGAGTTACGCATTTTGGATAGAGTATTACCTGAGTGATTGTGTGTCTTGCCCAGGGTCTGACCTCTGGGGGCACACGATGTCTCTTTGCCCTAATAGGGATGTTAATTTGGCTAATTTGGTTATGCTGTTGTCCATTTCTGTACCACATAATTACTACGTTTCCTTTTATAATTATTAGGGGAGATGTTTTGAGACAGTGAAATATTCTGTGCTTCAGATTCCCCCCTGCACCACACATGTGCCTTGATTTAGACTCTACTGATGATTCTTACCTGAATCTGTTTTATCTGGGACGGGACCTGGACATTTTTGAAGGGTGCAGGCCATTTGGTTTATAAAATGTCTCGTTCTGGGTTTACTGATGTTTCTCATGATTAGATTCAGGTTATGGAGTCTTAGCAGCGTACTCTATAGGGGATGTGTTCTCTTCAGATAGGAGAACACATAGCATCAGTTTTTTAGAAATAATATTAACATCTGAATTCATGATGGGATTCGGCAATCCAAACGCAGAATCTTCGGAATTGTTTCTTCTGAGTTTTCAGGCAGAATTTAATGAGGGAGATTCTATAATTCCTCTATCCACCTAGGCAGATATCCTTGGGGAAAAAAATCCATTTTTAAACAAATAGTATAACTAACATGACATTAGATTTTCAACTAGTGGTTTTTATATTCCTTGGCGTTCACTTTAACAAGTATTTTTTGAGTATTTACCAAGAGCAAGGACTGTGTATCAGTGGAAACAGAGGACTTAGAAGCATATCCAGGCCACGTAGAATCTGTGTTTGACTCAAACCCACATGTTTTAACTTATGCATAAACCTGGAGCACTAAACTGAAAGCCCCTTGAGACCAGGAACTGTGTTTATACATATAGCACCTAATACATTTCTTTGTAAGTCCCCATAAATATATACTGAATTAAGAGATAACTCATAAAATTCATGGAGTCCTTTCTTTTTAAAAATTACCCAATGAATATAAGCTCCAGGAGGACAGGAATATTTGTTTTATTCACTCAGGCAAATGCCTGGTGCATGGTAAGTGCTCAGTACACATTTGTTGACTGAATGAATGTGAGTAATTCCATTTTTTAAAGCAAGAATCTTCTCATAAAGTAATGAATTACACTGTAATTCCCTGTCTGTAAATAAAAATTTTTTTATAAATCTTTTTTTTTTTTTTGCTGTCATCAAACATGGAGGTGCTGGGAGTTGAACCCAGGGCCTCATGTATGCTCAGCGTGCACTCTACCACTGAGCTACACCTCCTCCTCTAAATATAATTTTGTATATTGGGTTTTTTCATCTAATAGACTTTCATAAGCTTATACAGTCAACCAACTTTCTTCAATTTTTAACTTTTTTTCTTTCACTTTTTCAAAGACACCATCAGAATTATTTGAACTTCAGGAAGATGAAGCACTACGAAGGTATTCTTCCTGTACTTATGTTTGTCTACATCCTGTTGCCTAGTAGGAATCTTACCAATGAATGTGTTAGACATTGGACTTTCTTGGTATAACTCGGATCAGAACCTCTGAGAAGAATCAGTTCATTGATATATGGCTGTGAGTGTGTTAAGTATCTCCAGTGGAATAAATAAAAAACAACCAAGATCCAGAGTTTCTGAACCCTCAGTGAGTTCCTACTAGAACACCTTTAGCAGAGAATGTACATTGAGCAAAGGAAAACTCTTCTGTAGCTAGGACTCTGCCCCAGACCCCTGTGTATTCTCTCTCCCTGGGGAGCTAGGCTGGTTCAGATATAGGCAACCAGGATTTCTTTTTCCCTTCTAACCTAAGACTGAGACCTAGAAAGGCACATTGGTGTTACGTTCTGTGCTAAGTCTGACTAGTCATGGCTTGCTCTCTTGAGAATATATCTGTGCTCAAATCAGAAAATGTGGTAATCTATTAATGATGCTTGGCATAGGCATGGGAAAGGGAGTGGTAGCATGCATCCCAGCTTTTTGCCATTCTGGTCTGGACCCAAGTAGCTCAGCTCACTCATGAAGCCCTACACCCTGCATTGGCCCTGGAGATCTGATGGTGAGAGAGGATGTGGAAAGATAAACACTGGAAAAGAATTTTTCCTGGTTTGGGGAGAACTGGCCTAGTATCCCCTCCATGCCCTTCTTTCCTCTGGTCACCCCTTCGTCCTTGCTTAGTCCTTTAAGGGCAGGGACACCTTTGTCTAAGCAAGAGGTAGCTCCTGGAGCATCTGACTGAACCAGCCACCTGGACAGGCTTAGAGGGAAACAGTTCAGGGAGAGAGAGAGAGGGAGAGAGAGAGCGAGAGAGAGAACCCCAAGAAGGAGATCCCAAAGGGTACTTCATGCCAATTTCATAACTTCCTGCCTTTTCCCCCTGGAATCTCCATCCCCCTCCCCTTCCAGTACACCTGATTGTCTTGCCCTTCTCTGGAGGGGGCGAGTCAGCCCTGAGTCCAGAGGTTAAAACGTGCCACTAACAAGGTCCTGTGAACTAAACCTGAAGTTTCCATGTGTAGTGTTCAATGTACTTTGCAGCTATGGTTAGTATGATTTGTATTAATTCCTTAACTAGAAAGAATATACGTTTGGGGAGGTTGACTAGCCATTTCATAGATGAGAGGACTGACGCTTGACATTTATTGTCTTTATTATCTTCTTTAGCTGTGAAGGAACTCAAGAAAAAATTAAGCACCCTTTAAAGGAGATAGCCCTTCAGGGCTGTGTTTGGGATGTCTAATGACTTTTTCTATGGAGAGAAAAACAGGTCTCTTGTTTTGCTAATCTCTCACTAAGTTAAAGTCTAAATGTAATTAACAATTTTTTTTCAGAGTCCTGTATCTCCTTCTGTCTCGTCCGGTTGATTATAGTTCAAGAATGCTGTTCATTTTTGCAACATCAGCTACAACTGTAAGCTCTACGAACTTAGTCAAAGCTCATCTTTACATCTAAGCTTAACATTTTTTCCTGCATATTTACCATTTACAAATGATTAAGATAATGCTCACTTCTGTACTTACTCAAAGTACGTCTTACTCTACAGATGAGGACTGTAGTATCTGCCGAGCTCCGTTTAGTGCTGGCTTCTGAAACATCCTGCTTGGCAAACTGAGTGGTGCAGCTGTTGACAATTCCCATGGGTTATCCACATTCACTGTTTTAACGCCCTGGTCCAGCTGCATCCCTAATACCAGAGGCCCCAACGAGCCAGCCTGAGAGGTCTCCACCCTGGTCTCCAGGCCCTGCCTGAGCTGTCACACCCCTCCCCACTAAACTCTAGGGATAACTTCCCCTTATCCCTAAAGGCAACTTGATCTGCGGCCTTCAGGCTTTTACATATAGAAATGTTCTCTGAGGCAGTTGGAGCAGAGGGAGAGTAAAGGTGTAGATAGAAGGAAGAATGGGGAAAAGGCTGAGATGCTGATTGTGTGTCTTTGACCGCAAGGGGGGAAAAAATCCCTTCTTGCATATTAGTTTATCTGATAGTCATTCTTTCAAGTAAAAATGGTGTTCCATGAAAAGTGCCTGGTTCAGCTCATAGCTCAGTCATACAAGGGCTTTTCCCTGAAAAAACCCATGGCCTCGCGGTGTGCTTTACGAGTACCTCCTGTTCAGTCATGTAGAACATTAATGAATATGTTTTGATTAATTAATAGTAACACGTATTCAAGTGTGAACTCATAGTACTATATTCAGGAGTTGAGGTTTAATAAAATTAATTCTTATTGCTTCAAGAACCTTCTTAAGTGGACGTCTCTTGTTTGCAATACTGCAAATGTGAAGAATGTGGTGGCTGCCACAGCAGTTGGGTGTTCCTACCGTTCACCCACCAGTGCTTTTGCACCATCAGTGCAAATATTAATACAGTGTAAAAGGCAGGTATACCATAATAGTATTATTACAAAAATGGTTCTATTTTCCTTCTCAAAGAGTGTAAGAAACCCTCCAACCCCCATGCAGGGGTCCATGGAACACACTTTAAGAACCACTGACTCCCTAAGGGCAGACATAGACTTTAATGTTTTAAAAACTGATGTGGCTCACGTTACCTAGATGGAAACTCAGTTATGCAACTACAACACGCGGCACAGCTCTACAAACCTCTTTTGGTCTTACAGACGTTAGGTGTGCACCAGCTCACTTTCGCCCACAGAACGCGAGCCCTGCAGTGTCTCCTCTATTTGGCTGACAAGGAAACTGTAGAATCTCTCTTCAAAAAACCCATTGAAGAAGTGAAGTAAGTGGAAGTTTAAAAATCGTATTAATAGAAAACAGATTCTTTGGAAGCATAACTTTTAAGCCCCATAGTTCAGAAGAGCGCGTTAGAGGGGCCGTGTCAACATGGTTCTGTTGCCTCGGGTGTCCTTGACGTTCTGGCAAAGGGGAAACAGGCCTTTAAGAACATCTTGTTTCCCTCGAGTCTTTGAGACATTTAGAAACTGAGTGTTTTCTTCATCTTGCTCAGATTGATTTCTTTTTATATATATATAAATTTATTTTATTTATTTATTTTTGGCTGCGTTGGGTCTTTGTTGCTGTGCACGGGCTTTCTCTAGTTGCAGCGAGCGAAGGCTACTCTTCGTTGCAGTGTGCAGGCTTCTCATTGCAGTGGCTTCTCTAATTGTGGAGCATGGGCTCTAGGTGCGTGGACTTCAGTAGTTATGGCTCACAGGCTCAGTAGTTGTGGCACATAGGCTTTGTTGCTCCGCGGCATGTGGAATCTTCCCGGATCAGGGTTCAAACCTGTGTGCCCTGGATTGGCAGGCAGATTCTTAACCACTGCGCCACCAGGGAAGCCCCTCAAATTGATTTCTTTCTAATATTCCATGACTATATTTAGAAGCTTAAAATAGACATTTAACAACAAACTGTCTGATATTTCCAAGGGAAATTATTTTAAATGTAAATATGGTCAGTGAGGATGATTCCCATACATGCCTCTGTTTTCCAGATCTTATTTGAAATGTATAACTTTTCTGGCATCATTTGAGGCTCTGAATATCCCCATCACATATGAATTATTTTGCAACAGTCCTAAAGAAGGAATGATTAAAGGTCTATGGAAAAACCACAGCCACGAATCCATGGTATGTACACAGAGTCATCCGGCAGTGGGGCCTCCGTCTTCTCAGGTGCTCTTGTGTTCACTCAGCTGCCTGCCACCACTCAGAGTTCTGAAAGACAGAACCAGAGAAACTCTTGGTTCCTGAACAGGTCTACTGCTCTGAGGGCTTCCTGACTTTCCTATCCTGGCAGGTGACAAGGCAACTTGGAAGTCCCCTTACCTCTCTCCCTGAAAGCCTAAGGCCTGAAGCCATCCCACCTACCCGAGGGAACACTTTTATAATCCCTCCCCAAGTCCTGCCTGTCCTCATCGAGACAGACTTCCCTGTGTAGGGAGTATTGTTTCTCTTCCTTCTAGTTACTGGTGGGAATGTAGTCTCTGAGGCAGTTGGAGCCCAGGGCGGGAAGGGTATAAGGCCAACAGGCAAACTGTTCTAGGACAGATGAAACAAAGCGGGGAGGAAGGGGAGTCTGAGATGCTGTGAGTCCATAACGGCAAGAAAGAAAAAGAATAATTTTTTTTTCTTTCCCTAGAGCGATGAGGGCCTTCGCTGAAATTAGGCAATAGACACACTTAGACTATAAGCGTGTTTTGTCTTTAGCTGCCCTACCTTTTCCAAAGGTGGTTTGATTTACTGGTGTCTTGAAACAGTATGAATTTTTTTTTTTGTCTGCTTCAGGCCGTAAGGTTGGTGACTGAGCTTTGTTTAGAATACAAAATCTATGACCTGCAGCTTTGGAATGGACTCTTGCAAAAGCTTCTTGGCTTCAGAATGGTAAGTAAGACTCAGTGCCCTAGACTGCAGTATATTTTAAAGATTTTGCACAGCATCTCCTAAACATTTTGCACTGATACTTGTTATTGAACAGATGGATGCTGAAAACATTCACTCTCACTGGCTTCATGCCCAACTTAAAGAACTTGGCGTTAGGCCAGAGAAAGTGCAAACTCAAAACTGACATAAATTTCATTGGAAACAAATGGAAGTTTCCCTGGCCTCTTTTGATGTTTGTGAATTTGTAAGTGACCTTCTCTGGTGGTCCTCATGGAAGATAAATTTTACTGATATTCTTGTGAAAGTTTAATTTTCACATTGGAATGTTCTGTTTGGGTGGTCTTCACAACTTTTGTGTTTTATTTTTTCAGATTCCTTATCTAAGGAAGGTTTTAACAGCCATTTCTAGCATCTATTCTTTATGGCAGGTATGTAGTTTTCTAAAGTAAATTTTACAGAATTTAATCTTTATACTCACCGGCTAGTGCTGGATACCCTGGATTAAGTAGTCAGCTCCTCAGTGAAGCTGCAGGATGCTGTTCCATTAAAGTGGTGCCTGGACCCAGAAAACTCAGCTTGGACATTGTCTCATCCACGACATCACTTCTCCCAGTTCTTCAGGCCTCAGGAATCACATCTTCATTTATGCCTTCAAAACACTTTGGCTCAACTATAACATCGGTCACGGTATAATTTATTTAAATCACACATTCGACTGCCCCTCTTGGACTTTGAGGACCCTTAAAGTCAAAGACCATGTCTTATTCATCTTTTCTGAATTTCATGTGTTGTTCACACACATAATATATATATATATATATATATATATATATATATATATAATAGAAATATATAATTTATTCTTAGTTTAATAAATTAGAACATATGCTGAGTAAAACATGAAAATCTTTCTTTACCATTTCCCTTCATAATTATCTCCCCCGAAGTGACTACTGTTGACAATTTCGTATGTTTTCTTCTAGAGCTTTCCTATTATATATAAGCAGGGGTGTGGGCGCATATATGTGTGGGTGTGGGTGTTGTGTGTGTATGTGTTCATTTTGGTACATATAAATGCAATCACATTCTAGATGAAGTGTTTTTTTCCACATAACAATGTATCTTGGAGATTGTTTCACATCAGCACGTATAGATCTTTTTTTTTTTTGATATAATTCACACATAAAATTTACCCTTTTAAAGTGTACAGTTAGGTGGCTTTTAGTATATTCACAAAGTGTGTTACCAACACCACTATCTAATTCTAGAACATTTTCTTCACCCTGAAAATATACCCCATATCCATCACGGATCATTCATTCCTTCTTCCCCCCTCCCTCTAGCCGCTGGTAACCACTAGTCTACTTACTGTCTCTATGGATTTATCTCTTCTGGGCATTTCATATCAATGGAGTCATACAATATGTGGCCTTTGTGCTTCTTTCACTTACCATAATGTTTTCAAGGTTCAGCTACATAATCGCATGTATCATACCTTTTTTTAAAAAAAATTTATTTATTTATTTTTGGCTTCATTGGGTCTTTGTTGCTTCACACGGGCTTTCTCTAGTTGCAACGAGCGGGGGCTACTCTTTGTTGTGGTGCGTGGGCTTCTCATTGCAGTGGCTTCTCTTGCTGCGGAGCACGGGCTCTAGGCACGCAAGCTTTAGTAGTTGTGGCACACTGGCTCAGTAGTTGTGGCTTGCGGGCTCTAGAGCACGGGCTCAGTAATTGTGGCGCACAGGCTTAGGTGCTCTGCGGCATGTGAGATCTTCCCAGACCAGGGCTCCAACCCATGTCCCCTGAATTGGCAGGCAGATTCTCAACCACTGAGCCACCAAGGAAATCCCATATCTTTCCTTTTTATTGCTGAATAATGTTTCATCATATGGATAGACCACATTTTATTTATCCATTCATCAGTTGATGGATATTTGGGTTGGTTCCACTTTTTGATTATTATGAATAACGCTACTCTGTGAACATTTGTGTATAAGTGAACATATGTTTTTGTTTCTTTTGAGTGTGTACCTAGGAGTGGAATTATTGGGTCTTACAATGACTATGTTTAATCTTTTGAGGTATTTTTTTTTTTTTTTTTTTTTTTTTTGGTACACGGGCCTCTCACTGCTGTGGCCTCTCCCGTTGCGGAGCACAGGCTCCGGATGCGTAGGCTCAGCGGCCATGGCTTACGGGCCCAGCCGCTCCACGGCATGTGGGATCTTCCCGGACCGGGGCATGAACCCGTGTCCCCTGCATCGGCAGGCGGACTCCCAACCACTGCGCCACCAGGGAAGCCCTATTTCATGATTTTTAACTCTTAATTGTTCTCCAAAATGTGGAATAAAGTGTATCATAAGTTATTTAACCACTCCTCCTGTTGATGGAAATTTATGTGTTGCCTTATTTATTTTTTGAAATTCTTTCTCTCCTTCCGCCTTTCCTATGGTCCTAGCACAATGTCTGGCACATACATAGACTTAGTATAAATTTTGTTTTCTGAATTGAGTTCTGACACTTTTTTCCCAAATGCAACAATAATGAATCGTGGAAAGATACATGGACCCCAATGTTCATAGCAACACTATATGTTTACAGTAGCAAAGATACAGAAGCAATCTAAATGCCCATCAACAGATGAGTGGATAAAGAAGCTATGGTGTAGATAGATAGATACAATGGAATACTACCCAGCCATAAAAAAAGAATACAATTTTGCCATTTGCAGTAACATGCTTAATGAAGTAAATCAGATAGAGAAAGACAAATACTGTAAGATATCACTTATATGCGGAATCTAAACAAATAATACAAATGAGTGTGTATGTAAAACAGAAACAGACTCAGAGAAAACAAACAAGTGGTTACCAGAGGGAAGCGGGGAGTGGCAAATTAGGGATATGGGATGAAGAGGTACAAACTACTACATATGAAACAGATAAGCAACAAGGATATAGTATATAGCACAAGGAATTATAGCCATTATCTTATAATAACTTTTAGTGGAGTATAATCTGTGAAAATACTGAATCACTTGCATATAATATTGTAAATCAACTATACTTCAGTTTTTTCAAATATAAATAAATAAGGTATTTTGCAGAGCAAAATTAATAATAATGAATCAGCCAGGATTATATGTTAATATCCTGAAATATACAGTTATGAAGAAAATTCTCCTAGAATCTTAATGATCTAGAACTGGGAGATATCAACTTATAATTTTGGTCTTAACATCAAGAATATAAGCTCTAAGTGTATATAGTTCTGTGACTGCAAAATAAAGAGAGGTTCATAAGATCCCAGACATGAATTCTTTAATAAACTTGTTTCCGCAGGTTCCCTACTTCAGCAGAGCCTGGCAGCGCGTGGTTCAGATACCGCTACTTTCAGGTATCTTTCTCTCCCCTCTCCCCGACACACTGACAGTAGCCTTTTATACTTATGCATATAGACACATTATTGTTGCTTTTAATTTTCAGCCTCTTGTCCTTTAAGCCCCAGTCAGCTGTCAGATTGTTGTGAGAGTCTCATCGCTGTCCTAGAGTAAGTAAGATATTTGTTTTCCTACCCCCCAAAATCAGATTTGTTGCCTATAAAATTCCTTTCTAATAAACGTTCCTGTGAGTAATTCCTTTTTGGGGGGAAGTTAAGCATACCACTTGATTTGAAAATAAAATATCTCTATTATTTTTACAATGTCTACTTTCCACATGCAGTGCAACTAGTGAACTTATATTCAACCTGCATTCCCTAAACTTTGTACCCAGTTTTAATGTGAGTATAGAGCACCTTTTGTGACTACCGTAAATCATACAGTGTTGTCTCATGGATTTTGAGTCTACTAAGTATTCGTCTTTAGCCGTGTATAGACTTTCAGCCACAATTATAGCTGCAGTCAGGAGTCTGTGTTCCTGTAGATCAAGTCTTTTATTCCACGAAGGATGTCATAAAAAGCTCAAACTACTCATTACTAGGCATACGTTATGCACCAGCATTTTAACGTTTAAAATTACTGAAACCGTAAACAGGTAACCACTGTGGAAAACTAGGAAGGCCAGTATAATCTAGTGAATATGACAGGTTATTAACTAATTACCGTGCTCTGTTGAAGATGTCCAGTTTCAGATGATCTTGACCTGATCAGAGTGGCCAGGCAGTATGTCCAGTTAGAGCTTCCAGCTTTTGCATTAGCCTGTCTAATGCTCATGCCCCACTCGGAAAAAAGGCACCAGGAAATAAAGGTATTTTGCAAAATGTTCCTCCGGGGTTGCCAAGGGTGTGGAAGGTCTCATGCTGCATGTCCCCTGCAAAAGGTTCCACTTTCTTTCACTAAACCTGTAAAGCATGAGTGGGGTGGAAGGTTTGTGTGGGGGTCTGGTGGGAGGCAAGACTGAGAGACAGATGAAGGTTTGTCTGACGGATGCCCGAAGAGGAGTTTGCACCTTATTCTTTATCAGTGGGGAACAGTGAATTTTCCTGCCAGAATAAAGTGAAATGATCAGGCAGTATTTTTGAAGGAATAATCCACGTGGGCCTGATCAGAGGAGAGAGGGGGCGAGAAGTGAAACTCTTGGGAATCATTGCATTTGAATAGGAATTATCCAACAATCTTGTGGCTAGGCAGGGGAAGCCTGAGGGGATAAGTACCCAAAGTAGGGTGGTGGCAACGAAAATGAGCTAGGTGGGAAAGATACAGCTTTACTTGGTGATTAGATGTGGGAGATAAAGGAGAGAAGAGTCAGGTTGTGTGTGGGTGTCTAACAAAGGCACCACGAGCATTCTGAGGATAGAACTTTTAAAAATAACTCCCATCCCCTTTATACTATAGAATAAATAGAACAAAGCATTTGGAAACGTTTTACAATTATTTCCCCACGGGTAGAGAAGCCAGTACGTAGAGATCTATATAAGTGAGCATAATTTTTATTTCTCACTTGCTCTATTCGTTGCATTTCTTCAGAGCCATCTGTGCCTGTCTTTGACTTTGTTCCTTTTTGACTTCTTAAACTCATCCATTGATGCTTTTCAGAGTTTTAGTATTTAAATAGATTCCTTTTGGCACTTAGAATGACAAAATGCTTATTAAGCAACTCTTTGCTGTTGGAATAGTTATTTGTAAAATGCTTTTTTTCCTTATTTCAATAATTTTGTTGTTGTTGATAGAGGTGGTTTTTTTCCTGTAGTAGATATGCTTTATGATATTTCAAATTTAAAAATGAAAACCTTCCAGGTTTGACAGACATTAGTAGTAATTATACTTTTCCATTAATTATGTTTTGATTTTTTTTCTCTAGAATTTTCTGGGCTCCTGTGACCCTCAGATCATTTTACAGCAGTTAGAGGAACATATGAATACTGGCCAGCTGGCAGGGTTTTCACATCAAGTAAGAGGCAATTTCCTCTCCCTTTTGTTATGAAAAACTTGATATTAGAAGGTAATAAATTTTCCCCAAACCAAGATTAAGCTGAAAACCTACCATCTCGATCTGTTTGTTAATATATACAATTATTTGGCTTTCATTAAAGCCTCATTAAATTTTTAAAAGGCAGGGACCCTGGCTGTCTTGTTTATTTAGTGCTCTACTCAGTGGAAAATCTGTAGCCTTCAATACTTGTCATTGTGAACAGTTTTCCTTGCAAAAAATCCCAAAGTGCTTAACAACAACTTTTTATTTATTCACTGTATATTGAAATGGACCAAAGCAGTCCCCCCTGCCCACCCTCAAAGAGGAGGCTCAGTCACGATGCGATGATAATTTAACTCCTAATTGTCAGAAATGTTTTGGTATTGAATAAGATGACATGGCATCTAACACATTTTGCGTGTGATGGTACCTGTCATTCTACAGGTTAGAAGTCTGGTCCTGAATAATATCATAGATAAGAAGGAGTTTGGGATTTTGGCAAAGACAAAATACTTCCCAGTGTTGAAATCACACATGATGAATACCAACAACGTCACTCAACTAGTAAACTATTTGGCAAATGAGCTAAGGTAAGTTAATAAAAATTTTTTAAAAAACAACTTAATGTAGAATTTCCTTAAAATTTATCTTTATTTTGGAGGAAAATATCAAATAATCGTAAAGCTATTTGATTGTAATTAAAGGCTCCAAATAATTAAGCTGTAGCATCGCTACGTTACACACACCTTGCTACTAACACATACTAAGAGGTTAGTTGTCTTGTAATCCAATCTCTTGGAACATGAACTTGGAATCAGACAATTAATCAAGCTGCCTGACCTCCCAAAATAGTCCTGCTCTAAAACCCTACATGACAACTTTACTCCTTAGACACTTGACCAAAGAATCAGTAGCTATATGTAACATAATTTTTGCTAAGCTTGGTTATCTAATTTTCCAGCACCCACAAGTTTAGAAGTAGTAAGCTTCTTGGCATAGGGTTCGGAGGGGATTTGGAAAGTAAAAAGACGGGAGAAATGGGCTGGCACAGAAGAAAGGGAAAGCTTAGTCAGGATTGAAATGTTTCTGGGTCCATGCCTACATTTGGTCTAACTGTGCTGACCCCTGGAGGTGTAACTTTCTCAGTGCCATGCCATGGATTTCTTTCTGCTTGTTTACCACTTGTGATCCAACCATAATTACAGGTTGTCATTTATGAACAAGTAGTATTTTTTGAGGTAAAATTGATATATCTAATCAACTGCACATACTTCAGGTATGCCACTTGATAAATTTTGATATTTGTATACACCTGTGAAGCCATCACCACGGTGGACAGGGCAAACGTATTTATCACTCCCACATTTTCCTCATGCCCCTCTTCTTGTTGATTCCATAGTTTAGATGAAGCTTCCATCTTTATAACTGAATATTACAAGCACTGTGGGAAACCTGTGCCACCAGGAGCCACTCCCTGTGAAACTCTGAAGGTAAATCTGGCCCAGAGTTACTGGGTTCTAACCTGACACGATTTTTATTTCTAGGGTCTTAAAATTGAGCCAACCTGTTCTGGAGAGAAATGGATTTTTATGCGTGACTGCATGTATTTTTATATTTCACTTTTTGTATGAGAGAGTCCCAGACCGGGAATCAAGAGGCCTAGGTTCCACTCTCGGGTTTATTTATTTAATTTTTTGGCCGCACCGTGCGGCTTGAGGGATCTTAGTTCCCCAACCAGGGATTGAACCCTGGCCCACGGCAGTGAAAGGGCAGAGTCCTAACCACTGGACTGCCAGGGAACTCCCCGACAAACTAAATTTTAAAGGGCATTGATTAATGTTGTGCTGGAGTATCCATTGCTTTTATTACTTCTTCTTTAATTAGCTAAGACATATACATTCACTATAGAAAAACAAGGAAATCTGGAAGAGCGGAACTTCCCTGGTGGTCCAGCGGTTGAGAATCCGCCTTCCAATGCAGGGGATGCCAGTTGGATCCCTGGTTGGGGAACTAAGATCCCACATACCACGGGGCAACTAAGGCCACACCACAGCTATGGAGCCTGTGCGCTCTGCAGCTCGCGTGCCACAACTACAGAGAAGCCTGTGCGCCATGACGAAAGATCCTGCATGCCACAACTAAGGCCCAATGCAGTCAAATAAATAAATAGTTAGATAGATAGATAGTTTTTTTAAAAAAGAAATCTGGAAGAGCAAAAATAATAATAACAAGAAAACTGATAACTTGAAATCTCAGAAACCAGAGATAAGATCATTGTTAACAATTTGGTGTATGTGCTTCCAAATGTTTTTGTGTATAAAATATGCACGTAAATCACTTTTATTCCTGTTCTGAACTTAAATATAAGGTAAAAATTTTAATTTTGATCATGTTTTGGTAGTTTTATGGACATAATTAAGTTATTAGCGGTTTTTTTCTTCCCTTGGTCCAGATCAATCACATTAAAATAAGCCTGCATTTTGTTAACGTCCATTAATAACTTCCCTTCTCCACTTCCAGTCTGTTGTGCTCAATGACATAAGATTACTTTTTTCAAAAAGGGAGAATATTGATTCAGGAGACAGATTTGTGGCCCTTAAAATGTATCTGTTTTTCTCCAATCATATCTGTCTAAAATGCAAAATAATCTCATACGTAGATTTTTAGCAATATAGTCAAGGGCTTAAGTTCTATAGTTTATCAAACCATTTTCTATTTAAAAAACTAAGTGACACTCATAAAAATGCTTCTGTGTTTCTTCCCATTTAGGTGTTTCTTAATGGATCATAGTAGATCATCAAAACTTTTTTCAAGAAGAATAAGAGGAAGTTTGGAATCTGTTATCAAATGACCCTATTTATTACAGTTTTTAAATTGCGCAATCTGTGTACAGTAGCTGTTGTCAGATGTTCCTCGAGAAGTAATAACTAAGATGCTTAATAATAGCATAACTGTCTCGTAAAGAACTCATGTCACAAATTAATAAATATTTTCTTTGCCAGTTACGTGTATAACTTGTAAAGACTATTAGTTTTTTGCACTCTATATGAAGGAAAGTTTTTTGCTCCCCTCATAAGAAAAGCAACTACTTATATTCTGTTTCTTCCATCTATATAAATAAGAATGTCAGTCTTTTTAACGTCATTCTAGTAAATATGTATATAATCTTTGCTGCAGAGCGTGTCCGTCAGTGGCCAGCCAGAAATACAGAAACCACTCTAGCTAGTTGAAGCAGAGAAGGACTGAGTGTCAGGAATTGGTTACAAAGCTGTCAAGAGGACTGAAAGGCAAAAGGGAGATGAAGAGGGGGCGCTGGAGAAACTAAAGGGAAGGGGCTGTTCGCCTAACATCAGAAGCTGCTTTGAGACTTCCCTGGTGGTCCAGTGGTAAAGAATCCGTCTTCCAATGCAGGGGATGCAGGTTCAATCCCTGGTCAGGGGACTAAGATCCCACATGCCGCAGGGCAACTAAGGCTGTGTGCCGCAACTACAGAGCCTGAGTGCCACAACTACAGAGCCCATGTGCTCTGGAGCCTGTGTGCCAAAACTAGAGAAGAGAAAACCCGCACGCCACAATTAGAAGCCCGCGAGCTGCAGCAAAGAGCCAGCGCACCGCAACGAAAAGTTCCTGCACGCCTCAACGAAGATCCTGTGTGCCGCAACTAAGACCCGACGCGGCCAAAAATAAAAATTAAATTAAATAAACAATTAATTAATTAAAAAAAGAGAAAAGGAAGCTGCTTTGCCTCGGAGCTCAGGCGCTGCTGTTCCGGAGGCTGAGCCTCCTCCCGCTGGCACTGCTGCCCACGCAGTGCTTGGTCACCCTTGGCTATAGTGCTGCCGCCTCCAGAAGGGAAAAGAGGCAGGGTTTTGCTTTCTCCAGCCTCCTGATTCTCGTGCCAGTGCCAAGAAATAGCAGGAATGAACAGAAGCCATCTGGCAAGGGGTCTGGGAGACGCAGTCTGCAGGCTGTAAGCCCCCGGCAGGACAGGGCAGGATGGAAGCTGGCCTGCAAGGGCGGCATGGAGTTGAGAGCCTGCAGCGGGGACCCAGCACACAGAAACGTCACTCACACCTCTATCCTGCCTGTGTAGTCTTTTGCTCTACTTGTGAATAAACTGAATGTGATAATACTAGAATTTGTTTGCCTTTGCCTGTTGAGAAAAATATTATTTCTGTACAGGAAACAACGTGCTATGACTAAAAACATGGGTTTTGGATAAAAAACAAGTCTGGGTTTGACCTCTGGCTCTATCACCTACTAGCTGTGTGATCCTGGACAAGTTATATAACGTCTCAAAGCCTTAATCGCCTCGTTTGTAAACCTGCTACTTGCAGTAGGTTTAGATGGTCATCCACTTGCTCTCTTCTGGAAATTTACATCAATATTTTCCACAAACCTTTTTCCTTATTTGGAGTTATTTCCTTAAGATACATTCCCAGGAACAGATTCACCAGATCAAAGGGAATAAAGGATTTTTTTTTTTTTTTGACCATGCCGAGTGGCTTGCGGGCTCTTAGTTCCCTAACCTGTGATTGAACCCGTGCCCCTTGCAGTGGAAGCTCAGAGCCCTAACCACTGGACTGCCAGGGAACTCTCAGAAGGACATTTTAAAGACTAGATGCAAATTGCCAAACTGCATGCATTTCAAAAGGTCTTCTTCACAAAAGCCTATTCCTACCAGAAACATGAATGTCTGCTTTACTGGATCCTCCCCAACGTTGGGTGATCATACTCTTTTTTTTTTTTTTTTTTTTTCATTTATTTACTTTTGGCTGCGTTGGGTCTTCGTTGCTGCACACAGGCTTTCTCTAGTTGCGGCGAGCAGGGTCTACTCTTCGTTGCAGTGCATGGGCTTCTCACTGTGGTGATTTCTCTTCTTGCAGAGCACAGGCTCTAGGCGCATGGGCTTCAGCAGTTGTGGCACATGGGCTTAGTTGCTCTGCGGCATGTGGGGTCTTCCCGGACCAGGGATCGAACCCGTGTCCCCTGCATTGGCAGGTGGATTCTTCTTAACCACTGCATCACCAGGGAAGTCCTGGCAATCATACTTTTTAAAACTTTTTGCTAATTTGATAGGTGAAAATAGTGTCTCAGTATTTACATTTGTATTTCTTTAATATCTATGTGATTGAACCTTAAGAAAACTGTAATTATAAGCCTGAGATCACGAGTAGAGCCTGTGATGGTATTCTTGGGCATAAATGTGCAAGGAATGAAAGGGTCAAGTGGTGGCACTAGAACGTAACAAATGGAAATGAACGTTCCGGCTTCATGGACTCAAGCTGCGCTAAAAAAGGAGTTCTTTCCCAGTCTTAACTGGTTTCATTGTTCAGAATAAAGCTCTGGATGTTAACTAGATTTACTGTGGTGACCATTTCATTGTATATACAAATATTGACTCATTATGTTGTATGCCTGAAACTAATGTTATATGTCAATTATCCCTCAAAATAAAATAATTCTAGATTAGGAAAATTTATCAAATAAATTGATGGAAGATTAACAGACATGCACAGTTCTGATAGGTAACGGGTTAGCTTTTTATATGCCAAAGAAGTAGCTTTATGGAATATAAATATATTTGAATTTAAGTTCAGATACATAATTAGCCAGGATACTTTTTGTTGTTATATTTATTATATTTTTATTAGCCATGATCGTTTTTATCTTTCCACTCTTGTCTCCATACAGCCATTCTCCGTCCCCTTCCCTAAGTATATTCTTAAAACATAAGCCCGATCTCATCTTGTCCTGCGTCACACTTTTTACTGGCTCACCATTGTCACTTAACATAAAATCCAAGTCGCCAACTGAGGCACACTGGCACCTTTGCTCAAATTAGAAACAAAGATCTTGATGAAATAAAAGTTCACATTATAGGACTTCCCTGGCAGTCCAGTGCTTAAGACTCCGCGCTTCCACTGCATGGGGCGCAGGTTCGATTCCTGGTTGGAGAACTAAGATCCCGCATGCAGCGCGGCATGGCCAAAAAAAAGAAAATTTTGCATTTTAAGACAAGAAAAACTTAAAACTTTTTCTCTGCTTGTTTTGTCCTCTTTAGTGTGCATTGTGCGTCTGCATTATGCACAACCAGACCTCCCCTGTGGCAGAAATACCTGCACAGCCATAAAGCTCAATTTCTCTTCTAGCACCAGCCATGTAACTCCTTAGAACAGAGGTCCCCAAGCCCTGGGCCGTGGACCAATAGCGGCCCACAGCTTGTTAGGAACAGGGCTGCACGGCAGGAGGTGAGTGGCAGACGAGCGAGTGAAGCTTCATCTGCCTCTCCCCATCGCTCACATTACCTCCTGAACCATCCCCCCCCATCCGTAGAAAAATTGTCTTCCACAAAACCAGTCCTTGGTGTCATAAAGGTTGGGGACCACTGCCTTAGAAGATGCCATTCCTTTCGCAATTCTATAACGGGTCACAATGAGCTACCACTCGCCTTACCAATCTATTGGTTCCCTTATAAAGATTGGTGCAGGGACTTCCCTGGTGGTCCAGTTAATCTGCCTTCCGATGCAGGGGACGCAGGTTCGATCCCTGGTAGGGGAACTAAAATTCCACATGCCTCAGGGCTTGTGTGCTGCAACTAGAGATCCCTTGTGCTGCAACTAAGACCCGATGCAGCCAAATAAATAAATATTTTTAAAAAAGAAAAAAGAAGGTTGGTGCAGAACAGACTGGTCAGACAACCTGGGGAGATACTGGGCTGCACGTAATGAAAGTTCTTAGCTAAAATACTTATGATTACTAATGTTACTAGCTATATTTCTTTCTCTTTTTTCCCTTAATCTTTTATTTATTTATTTATTTATTGTCTGTGCTGGGTCTTCATTGCTGCGCACGGGCTTTCTCTAGTTGTGGCAAGCGGGGGCTACTCTTCATTGCGATGCGTGGGCTTTTCACTGTGGTGGCTTCTCTTGTTGCGGAGCACGGGCTCTAGGCGCACGGGCTGCAGTAGTTGCGGCACGTGGGCGCAGTAGTTGCAGCACGTGGGCGCAGTAGTTGTGGCACACGGGCTTAGTTGCTCCGTGGCATGTGGGATCTTCCCAGACCAGGGCTCGAACCCGTGTCCCCTGCATTGGCAGGCGGGTTCTTAACCACTGCGCCACCAGGGAAGCCCTAGCTATATTTCTTGTATTCTGCCTATTTTACAAGATTATTGTTTCTTGCACTACCAAATGTGTGACTGGACCTCAGATAAAATTAATGATTACCGGGCTTCCCTGGTGGCACAGTGGTTGACAGTCCGCCTGCCGATGCAGGGGACACGGGTTCGTGCCCCGGTCTGGGAGGATCCCACATGCCGCGGAGCGGCTGGGCCCGTGAGCCATGGCCGCTGAGCCTGCGCGTCCGGAGCCTGTGCTCAGCAACGGGAGAGGCCACGGCAGTGAGAGGCCCGCGTACTGCAAAAAAATAAAAAATAAAAAAATGATTACCAGGGCCTCCCTTGTGGCACAGTGCTTAAGAATCTGCCTTCCAATGTAGGGGACACGGGTTCGTGCCCTGGTCCGGGAAGACCCCACATGCCAGGGAGCAACTGAGCCCGTACGCCACAACAACTGAGTTTGTGCTCTAGAGCCCAAGAGCCACAAATACTGAAACCCACGTGCCACAACTACTGAAGCTCACACGCCTAGAGCCCGTGTTCTTCAACAAGAGAAGCCACCACAATGAGAAGCCCACGCACTGCAACGAAGAGCAGCCCCCGTTTGCTGCAACTAGAGAAAGCCTACACGCAGCAACGAAGACCCAATGTGCCAAAAATAAATAATTTTCTTTTAATTAATGACTAGATGACTTGAAATGATCAAAAATATAGTTCTATAAGATCAATGATTGTAATAGTGTAGCTCTAGATATGGGAAGAAGCAACAAGAAGGAACCATTTCCTGGACCATAACAGACCAGTAAGACAGGTGGTCCAGAGGCCTTTGGTTACAGTTAACAGAGCCTAGGCCGGTAATAGCGCACTGAGTGGCCCATCAACAAAATCCCCACCTGACCTGGGAATGCACATTCCTAGTGCCGTGAGACAAATTGGTAACGAAATGCCTCCCAAACCTTGGTTGCAATTAAGACTGAAAGGAAGGGGTTGTAAAATAAAGAATGTTGCCCACCCTCTGGTTCTACAGGAATCTAGTCATTAGTTGCTGTAGTCACTGACCTACAACACCTCCTGAAAGGATGGGGATGAGTCACTTTGTGCTCTGGGAAAACTGGCAGAACTGGTCCCCAAATATTTTCAGGAGAGGATTTTGTGAACCCAGTTTCTTGCCTCTTCCCATACTTAGAAAAGCACTAAAACCACTAAGATGTCTCTCCCTGGTGAGTAGCAGCAACCTTCTATCAAGATGTGTGCTTGACTGCACGCACCCTTCACCAGAATCACATCTATACTCACCTCCCCCCTTGCCTCTTGGGAGCAGTCCTCAGGGCTCTCTGAGACACTCTCCCGACTTATAATCCTCAGGTTGGCTCAAGTAAAAATTTTCATTTCTTTTTTAGATTGACTATTGATTAATTTTTTTGGTCAGCACTCTCTAGGAAGATTTTCTATAAAAATGTTCTCCTCTCGGTACATCTACCCAAAAAAGGCAACCCCTGTGGAGGGTCACTTTTTTTTTTTTTTTTCCGATACGCGGGCTTCTCACTGTTGTGGCCTCTCCCGTTGCGGAGCACAGGCTCCGGACGCGCAGGCTCAGCGGCCATCGCTCACGGGCCCAGCCGCTCCGCGGCACGTGGGATCTTCCCGGACCGGGGCACGAACCCGTGCCCCCTGCATCGGCAGGCAGACTCTCAACCACTGCGCCACCAGGGAAGCCCCAGGGTCACATTTTTTAAAGCACAGGATTTAAAAGGTGGATCTGTTATAGCTCAGTGCTACCTGCCCATCCATGCCATGGCTTAAAATTGGCTCCAGCCCACCTACCTTTCTGGCCTCAGTTCCTACCACTCTCCCCTTTTCTCTGGCCAGTGTCTCCCCATCCCAGTCACTTGCTAGGGCATGAACGTATGTACTTCCTTCACAAAACTGTTCAAAATTACCTTTGTCGCCTTCTTTATTGATTGTCTCACCATTCATTATTTTGTCCCCATACCTTAGAGCCATGCCTCATGTAGTAGGCTCTTAATATATATGTATGAGAGAAATGAATTTTGGCTACCCATTTTTCAGGGTAAATTTCCTTCCTCGAATGTTTCATGGTCACATGAACAAATGAAGGAACCTCATTACACAGAACCAAAAAAAAAAAAAAAGGGAGGAATTTAGCAACAATTAAATAAGTAAAGACATTACATTTAATTTTCATGACTCACGCACAGTCTTTCATCATCTCTGACCTTCCATGAGGTGGCTCAATAGCCATTCCTTTGACTAGTTGGAGTAGAGAATTTAATTAGTGAGGCGCTGCTTGCCCTTCCCGAGGATGGAAAAGGTGGTCTGACAACAGGTAGGATATTCAGTCTTCTTTCTTCTGTTTCTTCTGGGGCCCAGAAATTTGGAATCTACTTGCTGTGCTTATGTAAACACATTGGATCCCTCCCTTGGGTAGTTTTTGACAAGTTTTCTTTAAGTAAGAGAATAAGACTAAATAGTTTTGGTGATGACATCCATCCAGGGGGGAGTAGCTAAGCAAGCATACATAGGTGCTTAAGATAACCAACGTGTTCCTTTTTTGTTGAATGTTGGTGCCCTACGTATAATAGACTACTGCTCCCCCACCAAAGTTTTTTATTGCATGTCCTTCAGTAAAAAATTCTGAATATACACTCCCAATGTGTATTCTTTTAGTAGAGATTTTGAAAAGAAGAAATAGGAGCTATATTCAATATCTTGTCATAACCTACAATGGAAAAGAACCTGAAGCTGTACACCTGAAATTAACACAGTATTATAAATCAAATATAGTTAAGTTTTTAAAAAGAGGAAATAGAAAATGGAGATGCTAATACTTTCTTCCTATATCCAATGGATTGTCCTGTGCACACCATTGTGGAAACTACTGGGACAGACGACTTTACTTTGCAATACTCTTTTTGATTGATTGATTTAGGTTGTGCAGGGTCCCAGTTGCAGCACGCAGGATCTTAGTTGTGGCATTTGGGATCAAGTTCCCTGACCAGGGATTGAACCTGGGCCGCCTGCATTGGGAGCGTGGAGTCTCACCCACTGGACCACCCAGGAAGTCCCTACTATGCAATACTCTTAATACTGAGGTATAATTTACATCCAATAAAGCACATAAATCTTAAGTTCAGGGGCTTCCCTGGTGGCTCAGGGGTTAAGAACCTGCCTGCCAATGCAGGGCACACGGGTTCGAGCCCTGGTCCGGGAAGATCCCACATGCCGCGGAGCAACTAAGCCTGTGCGCCACAACTACTGAAGCCCACATGCCTAGAGCCTGTGCTCCGCAACAAGAGAAGCCACCACAATGAGAAGCCCGTGCACCGCAACCAAGAGTAGCCCCCTCTCACCACAACTAGAGAAAGCCCGGGCACAGCAATGAAGACCCAACACAGCCAAAAATAAATAAATTTATTTTTTTAAAAAAAAAATATATATATATATATTGCCAAACAGTCTTGCCACAGTGGTTGTACCGTCTACACTCCCACCAGCGAGAGAGAGATTGCTCCACATCCTTGACAACACTTGGAATCATCAGTCATTTTAATTTTATTATTTTTAAAATTTATTTTTATTTTTTAAAATGTTTATTGGAGTATAGTTGATTTACAACGTTGTGTTAGTTTCAGGTGTACAGCAAAGTGATTCAATTATACATATATTGATTCTTTTTCAGATCTTTTCTCATATAGGTTATCACAGAATATTGAGTATAATTCCCTGAGCTATACAGGAGGTCCTTATTGGTTATCTATCATATATAATAGTGTACGTATGTTAATCTCAAGCTCCTGATTTATCCCTCCCATCCACGTTTCCCCTTTGGTAATCATAAGTTTTCTTTTGATATCTGTAAGTCTGTTTCTGTTTTGTAAATAAGCTCATTTGTATCATTGTTTAAAAAATTAGATTAGGGGCTTCCCTGGTGGCACAGTGGTTGAGGGTCTGCCTGCCAATGCAGGGGACACGGGTTCGTGCCCTGGTCCGGGAAGATCCCACATGCAGCGGAGCGGCTGGGCCCGTGAGCCATGGCCGCTGAGCCTGCGCGTCCGGAGCCTTTGATCCGCAACGGGAGAGGCCACAACAGTGAGAGGCCCGCGTACCGCAAAACAAAAAAAATTAGATTCCACATATGAGTGATACCATATATTTGTCTTTGTCTGACACTTCATTTAGTATGATAATCACTAGGTCCATCCATGTTACTGCAAATGGCATTATTCCATTCTTTTTTATGGCTGAGTAATATTCCATGGTATATATGTACCACATCTTCTTTATCCATTCCTCTGTAGATGGACATTTAGGTTGCTTCCATGTGTTGGCTGTTGTAAATAGTGCTGCAATGAACACTGGGGTGCATGTATATCAGTCCTTTTAATTTTAGCCATCCTAGTGGGAGACCTTACAATACTCTTGATGAAGGGGAAAAAATGCCAGGACAAACATCTTGTCTTCCATTCTGGCTTATCTCCCCTCCCTTTTCCACTTGAGATTTGTGGATGAGTTAAATCCACAGTGTATCTGCATATCTCAGAGTCGAGTGGCCATCACACTATATGATTTTAACCAGGATGCACAGCAAGATTCTAAATCTTAACTCACAACAGCTAAGTCTTACCATAAACTTTACAAACGATTAGAGAGCTACAAAGTGGGGTTTTTTTTCTTTCTGGCACTCTTTACATATTCAAAAGCAACCAGAAAACAAGAACCTGTGCTTCTAGAACAACCAAGGCTGAATGTTTTTTTAAAGGAAATAAAGAAATTTCTAGAGCAATTTCTCTTTTTGAACTCTCCTTCCAACATCCATAAGACCGAAGAATACAACCTCTAAACTGACTTTCCCTTGGTAAGTAATCCTACAGCTTAAACAAAAAAAGGTTTTATTGAGATATAGTTCACACACCATAAAATTCACATATTTAAAGTATACTATTCAATAGTTTTGAGAATATTCACAAATATAAATTTATTTATTTATTTATTTTTGGCTGCCTTGGGTCTTTGTTGCTGCGCGCGGGCTTTCTCTAGTTGTGGCGAGTGGGGTTTACTCATTGTTGCAGTGTGCGGGCTTCTCATTGCAGTGGTTTCTCTTGTTGCAGAGCAGGGGCTCTAGCGCGCAGGCTTCAGTAGTTGTGGCACGTGGGCTCTAGAGTGCAGGCTCAGTAGTTGTGGCGCACGGGCTTAATTGCTCTGCGGCATGTGGGATCTTCCCAGACTAGGGCTCGAGCCTGTGTCCCCTGCACTGGCAGGTGGATTCTTAACTACTGCACCACCAGGGAAGTCCCCACAGTCAATTTTAGAACATTTCCATCACCTCTAAAAGAAACCCCATACCTTTTAGCTATCATCCCCCTATTCCCCCTCCCAAACCCCACCCACCCACAAGCAACCACTAATATACTCTCTGTCTCTATGGAATTGCCTATTCTGGACATTTCCTGTAAATGGAATCATACAGTATGTGGTCTTTAGCGGCCACGAGGTTCATCCATGTTGTAGTATCAGTACTTCATTCCTTTTCATGGTGGAATAATATTCCATGGCATAGATAGACCACATTTTGCTTATCCATTGATGGAAATTTGTGCTGTTTCCACCTTTTGGCTATTATAAATAATATTGTTATGTCCTATAGCTTGTGTGTGTGTGTGTGTGTGTGTGTGTGTGTGTGTGTGTGTGTGTGTGGTACGCGGGCCTCTCACTGTTGTGGCCTCTCCCGTTGTGGAGCCCAGGCTCCGGACGCGCAGGCTCAGCGGCCATGGCTCACGGGCCCAGTCACTCCGCAGCACGTGGAATCTTCCCGGACCGGGGCACGAACCCGTGTCCCCTACATCGGCAGGCGGACTCTCAATGCACTGCGCCACCAGGGAAGCCCTGTCGTATAGCTTTTTAACCACCTTGATACTTTGAGGGGGTTTTATTATTTTCTATATGTATACATATTGGCTTACTCATTCTTAAGATATCAGTTAAGACTCTATGATCAGATTTTTTTCCACTCCCTGTCTTGTCTCTGGGAGCGATTCTCTGCACACACCATATGCTGTTTCAAGTCTTTGCTCCCATTCTCTCTTTGCCTAGTTAACTCCCACTCATTCTTTATTACATGACATTTACTCAGTATCCAAGTTCCTTGAATTACTTAAGAGAATATCTTATTTATATGACTATGCATCTACATATGAAGTGTTAAGATAGTCCTTTCATTCAAAGAAATAATATGATGAATCAGGAGAAATGGCATGATCTCAAAACCAGGATTCTTGTCAACTTATTTTTTCCAGTGCTCTTTATATAGACTTGATTTTTTAAGTCTGAAAGGATGTTACTCATAACCCATACTATATTTCATACCTCAAAAGAAGAAGTGGTAATTTACAAACTTTCTTCCTCTTCTTCCCACCCCATAATATCACATGCCCTGTAGTTGATGATGTTTTTGGTCACATGGAGCCAGAATATCTAGGAAAACTTTTGTCATCAAATGATATGAATGCATATGCTGGTGTTTCAATCTCTTTCTTTCTAAAATGACTCTTCACCAACCACAGTATACAACACTGATTGTAATAGTTGAATCATTCATAAGTTTGCCATGTAAAAATAAGAATTCTGGGGCTTCCCTGGTGGCGCAGTGGTTGAGAATCCGCCTGCCAATGCAGGGCACACGGGTTCGAGCCCTGGTCTGGGAAGATCCCACATGCCACGGAGCAACTGGGCCTGTGAGCCACAACTACTGAGCCTGCGCGTCTGGAGCCTGTGCTCCGCAACGAGAGAGGCCACGACAGTGAGAGGCCCGCGCACCGTGATGAAGAGTGGCCCCCGCTCGCCGCAACTAGAGAAAGCCCTTGCACAGAAATGAAGACTCAACACAGCCAAAAATTAATTAATTAGTTTTTAAAAATGTTAATGTAGACATAAATGAAACAGTTGATAAATTGCACTTCACCAAAATTAAAAAATAATAAGAAGAAGAATTCTGAGGAATTCCCTGGCGGTCCAGTGGTTAAGACTCCACGCTCTCACTGACAAGGGCCTGGGTTCAATCCCTGGTCAGGGAACTAAAATCCCACAAGCCATGCAGCGTGGCCAAAAAGAAGAAAGAAAAAAAGAATTCTGCATTCTGCATGCTGATATATTAGTGGGTGACCTTTTCTCAGAAAGTTCCATGCTTTTGGTTCAAACAAGTTTACTGGTGGGATTTTTCTATATTTTCATTTTTACTTCTGGGCTTAGCGAGAGTGAAAAGAAAATGTAAGTGGTGAGGGTTGTATGGAAGAGTGGAAAGAGGAGATCTTAAGAGGGAAAGGAAGAAAGAACCAGAAGGATGAAAGCCAGCGACAAAGTTATGCTGTCACATCATCTTCATCCAACCTCCTCGGTTAGGTCTCTTGAAAGGCAGTGGGAGAAAACTCAAGTTTCTCTTCTATTTGCCCCAAATAGCTCTGTATTCATTTTCTAGGGCTGCCATAACAAATGACCACTAACTGGGTGCTTTAAAACATCGGAAACTTATTCTCCCACGGTTCTGGAGGCCAGAAGTCCAAAATTAAGGTGTCAGCAGGACCACATTCCTTCCAAAGTCTCTAATGGAAAATCCTTCCTTACCTCTTCCAGATTTTGGTGGTGCCAGGTGTTCCTTGGCTTGTGACAGCATCACTCCAGTCTCTATCTCCATCAACACATGGCCCGCTCCGTGTGTCTCTCTGTCCTTTTCTGTCTTTTATTTATTTATTTATTTATAGCAACTCTGTGCGGCTTGTGGGATCTTACTTCTCCAACTGGGCCTGGCAGTGAAAGCACCGAGTCCTAACCACTGGACCGCCAGGGAATTCCCCTTTTCTGTCTCTTATAAGGACACTTGTCATTGGATTTAGGGCCCACCCTAATCCTGTAGGATCTCATTTTAATCCTTACCTTAATTACATCTGCAAAGACAGTCTTCCCCAGTAAGGTCACATTCTGAGGTTGCAGGTGGACGTGAATATTGTGGTTGGGGAGTAAGGGGGACACTTCAAACCACTCCAGCCTCCTGAAATTCTACTGCTTCTGCCTTTGGATAAAGTGTGTACTCCTTTAAGTGAGAGTGAGCTCTCTACTTTGCCACTGATAAGAAACAATCATTTTATCCTTTTTCTTTTTTTGGCCGTGCCTCACAGCTTGTGGGATCCTAGTTCCCTGACCAGGGATCAAACCCGGGCCCTCAACAGTGACAGCGTAGAGTCCTGACCAACTGGACCGCCGGAGAAGTCCCACAATCATCCTACAAATTTTTTTTTTTTTAATTTTTTTGGCTGCACTGGGTCTTCACTGCTGCTTCTCTAGTTGCGGCAAGCGGGGCTACTCTTCGTTGCGGTGCGTGGGCTTCTTACCGCGGTGGCTTCTCTTGCTGCGGAGCACGGGCTCTAGGTGCGCCAGCTTCAGTAGTTGTGGCACGTGGGCTCAGTAGTTGTGGCACGTGGGCTCTAGAGCGCAGGCTCAGTAGTTGTGGAGCACGGGCTTAGTTGCTCCGCGGCATGTGGGATCTTCCTGGACCAGGGCTCGAACCCATGTCCCCTGCTTTGGCAGGCGGATTCTTAACCACTGCACCACGAGGGAAGCCCTCATCTTATAAATTTAACTGAAGTAAACTAAGGTACAGAAAAGTACGGAAATCGTCCTGGATTTTCACAAAGACAACGTGTCTACGTAATAAACACCCAAATCAAGACACAGAACATTCCCAGTATAGATTAGGAACTATGTTCTTTCTTCTTTTTCCATTAAAGAAAAAATTTTGTGGTAAAATACACATAAAATTTACCATCTTACCCATTTTAAAGTGTGCGGTTCAGTGGCGTTAAACACTTTCACACTGTTCGGCAACCATCCCCACCATCCTGCTCCAGAATTTTCTGTCTTGCAAAACTAAAACTCTGTCCCCGTTAAGCACTAACTCCCCATTTCCCCAGCCCCTGGTAACCACAATTCTACTCGTGTGTGTATGAATTTAACTACTCTAGGGAACTCCTGTTAAATGGACTCATACTGTATTCGTCCTTTTGTGACTGGCTTAGTTCACTCAGCGTAATGTCTCTGGCTGCATCCATGTGGTAACACATGTTAGAATTTCCTTCCTTCTTAGGGCTGAATAATACAGGAACCATATTCTTTTGAAAGGTGATGACAACCTCCTTCTGATTTTTATGGCTAAGTGTTTACTTATTTTCATCCCTGATTCTGATTAGTAAACAATGTATGTTTCACTAATGTTTTCCTCCTTGGTGATTACAGAGTTCAGTTTTTCAGGTTTTTAAACCAGAACCTAGCCCTCCGCTCTGGATCCTGTGGTTTTGGCCGCGTTACCCAATCTCATGTGCATTTTAACTATCCCATTGTGTGTGTGTGTGTGTGTGTGTGTGTGTGTGTGTGTGTGTATGTGTGTGTGTGTGTGTGTGTGTGTGTGATAAAAGTCACATGATATAAAACATACTATTTTAACCATATTTAACTGTACAGTTCAGTGGCACTAAGTACATTCACGGTGGTGTGCCACCCTCACCGTCATCCATCTCCTGTAACTATCCCATTACATCTACAGAAAAGCTGAAGAATCAACAGCTTCCAAAAGTGGATACAAGTAACCAGCAGGGCAAGTCTCAAAAGCCGATTTTTTATTCCTCTTTCCTTTCCCTTTCTTTGCAGCTGGCTCATAAGCAGAGCCCAAAGGACCTTGGCAGTACTTTAGATTTAACTCCCTGTCCACACTCTGAAAGTCGGCAGGATTCTGTTTTGTTTCCTTTTATTTAAGCGCACTTACTCATTGTTTTGGAAATACCTCACATTCCAGGCGATTCAAGACTTCTTGAATAAACAGCTCACCTCTTTAGAGAGAAGACCCGTTGAATATATGAAATCCCAGCTGAGTCAATAAAAAACCACCAAGATGTGAGGACAGAGAGGAAGGTAACCCCATGTCCCTATTAGAGATTCTCAGAGGAATACATCCTAATTAATTTCCATCATGGCTAAGGCCCTGCAACATTTATAGACAAATACAGCACCTTAATCAGCATGGGTGAAGGACCGGGTTCCCTTAAGCCATCAGCTGTGAAACAGGTTTTTACCGTAGGCGACTTAAGTCATTTATTTTAATAGTTTACACATTACACAATGACTTAGGACTAAGTGCCAAGAAATATAGTAAGAGCAAGATCAAATCCAACCACACTTCAATTATTAATCTCTAATATTAGCCCTTAAATGCCCTTATAAAAGCCCATCCAGCTGCATTATCCTTTTTCTGAAAGCTTTCTGTCTGTGGAGTAGAGCAGGAAACGGATACGGCTGTGTATGATCAGGCCACTGACCATGGCTGTTCTCTTTCTCTCTGTCCATTCCCTGCCCGACCAGTGCCTGCTTCACCCACACCCTACGCACAGGACTGACCTTCCTAAGTACTTGTCCCAGGCCCCAGCTAGTGATTGTTCTTATCAAAGGGGCGGTGGGGGGCGTGCCCCTCTGCTAGTTTCCCTGGCAACTAAAGAGCCCACGTGAGGTCAATTCTCCTATAACTGGTAACCTCCCCTGCCCCCCAGGAGCGAAGACCGCCACCATGTCCTGCCCACTGACCGCTGCACAGGTGGGGTGTCGCTCTAGGACCTTGCTTCAGATGTGTAAGCTCCCCCATCCATTGAACCATTGATATATCTGTAGCTGACTCCAGGGTCTTGAAGCTGGGGAAGCACAGGGCTTGTTGGCCCGTGGGGTGCAGCCCAACAGGTGCCAGAACTTTCCAGAACCACAGAAAATTGAGGGAAAGGGGGTGGAGAGGGATCCACTTCTATCTTCCTCTGCTTTCTCCCAGTCACAGCCTAGTGATTCAGAAAAGTCAACCTGACTTTGAAAAGGGAAGTGCTCACTTTCACCGCATAGAATTGACATTTCACACAGAGAAAGCATGAGTTTTTCACAACGTTTGGTCACATTTCAGTGCTCTATGCTAAGCTCTCAAAGCCCGAGAGAAGCCACACAAACTCAGTGGTGTGGATAGCGATTGCATCTTGCCTGCAGTGCGCAGGGCCGACAATCCTATAATTATTTACATACTGCACCTAAAGCTAGTCCTTCCCTGTTTTTGAAATACTAAGATTGGCTTGAGACAGTATGAGACCTGGGTTCATCTTGGGGATCACACACACACACGCACATACACATACTCCTTACCTAACCCTGAGATTTAACTGCACTTGAGAATTCTTTATCATTAGCTGTCTACCTACAAGCTGAAAAGGTTTGTTTCTTTCACTTTAGCTGTAGCAACTCATTACGCTATCTTTTCTCTCCAGGGAGAGACGCACGAACATGGCTACTGTTAGTCGTGTGATTCTTGCTCCCATTTGGATAAAATCAATACCTTTGCCTTGATTTTTCAGAACCTTCTTTGGAGTCTTTTGGCTGCCAGTAATAAAAAACCTAACTAGAGCTGGCTTTAAGTAAAGAGGGCATTTACTATCTTGCATAATCAGAAGTTCAGATATTGAGTTCCCAGAACTTGCCAATGATGTAATTGAGCCCAGGTTCTTTCCATCTTTGCACTCAGCCATCCTTTAATGTACTGGTTTGGCCTTAGCTTGTTTCCTCACAAAAGGACTCAGCTGGGACTTCCATGCTTCCACTGCAGGCGGAGACCCCGCATGCCGTGGTGCGACCAAAAATTTTTTTTAAAAAGGGGGGGGGGGGGGCTTCCCTGGTGGCGCAGTGGTTGAGAGTCCGCCTGCCGATGCAGGGGACACGGGTTCGTGCCCTGGTCTGGGAAGATCCCTACATGCCACGGAGCGGCTGGGCCCGTGAGCCATGGCCGCTGAGCCTGCGCGTCCGGAGCCTGTGCTCCGCAGCGGGAGAGGCCACAACAGTGAGAGGCCCGCGTACTGCAAAAAAAAAAAAAAAAAAAAAGCGGGGGGTGGGGGGGTGGCAGGCCTCAGCTGCTCCAAACATTACATCCTTAGGCAAGAATTTCCAAAGGTCTTTTTTTTTTTCATTTGAGGTGAAATTCACGCGACATAAAATTAACCATTTTATAAGTAAACGATTCAGTGGCATTTAGTACCTTCACAGTGTTTGCAGCCACCATCTCTATTGAGTTCCAAAACATTTGCATGACCCTGCAGAGGAGAGCTCATACCCACTCAACAGCCATTCCTCTCTCCCTCCCCTCCGATTCCTGCGAAACCACTAATCTTTCTGTCTCTAAGGATTTGCCTCTTCTGGACATTGGAATCATACAATGTGGGGCCTTTTTTCCTTTTTTTATTTTGGCCAGGCTGCGCATCATGTGGATCTTAGTTCCCCAGCCAGAGGTCGAACCTGTGTCCCACTGCAGTGGAAGAAGCGCGGAGTCCTAACCACCGGACCGCCAGGGAAGTCCCAGTACGTGGCCTTTTTTGTGGCTTTTTTCACTTCATCCAATGTGCTCGAGGTCCATCCACGCTGTAGCATGCATCCGTACTTCGTTCCCTTTTCTGATAGTCCATCGCGTGGATATGCCACATTAAGTTTATCCGTTCAGCTGCTGATGGATGTTTCGGCTCTTCCTACCTTTTGGCTCTTGCGAACAGTGCTGCTGTGAACGTGCCTGTACATGTATTTATTTAAGTAACTGATCTTCAGTTCTCCAGGACATATACCTAGGAATGGAATCACTAGAAAATTTTCTGAAACACATCCCTAGACTTCCCCTCACATCCTATAGGTCAGAATTGTGTCACATCTCTGAGCCTACAGCAACGTCTTGGCAAGGAAAGTGAAACCACCACGATTGGCTAAAACTAATCAAGATTCACACCCTGAAGCTGGGTGAGAACCCAATCACCTCTGAAGGGCATGGTCACGTGGAAGAGGGCCATTTTCAGGAGATGGTGACCTTGAGTGTGAATGTCATGACACAGGTAGGCAAGTTCTCTGTCAACCATCCCTCCCCGTATTGTGAGATCAATTTGTATTCTGTTCCAGGGTGTGAACCTTACTGTTCTACCTGCCAAGCAAGCTTTCCTTTGGGGATTGTTTGTTCTGCAAACATCTGTCTTAAGGAGGAAGTGTGGGAACTAAGGTCATGACAAACAGCATGTCAGACGATGAAGCCTGTGTGAAATGGAAGCTCTTAAAATATACTAAAGGAAGGACCCTGGTGGATCCAGGGTGTGCTTCCCTTACGGCACCTTTGAAACACTGGGAATGTGTTTCAAGGAACTTCCATTTATTTAACGTTGTCTAGATTCTGGTTTGTGTACCCAGATTTGCCTTTGCCTCCACCACCAAGCCGTGTGGAATTCATTTCTTTGTCTATTCCACAAATATTTCTTGTGTGTCTACTGTGTGTCAGGCATTGGGCAAGGCAGTCGGGAGATGATGGTAAGACAGAGAGCCTTAGCTCCTGTCCTCATGGAGCTAACAGTGTGGTGGAGGAGATTGAGGTTAAACAAATAATTCTGCAGCTCATTTTATTTATTTATTTTTATCTATCAATAATTACTTTTTTCTTTTTTTAAATTGAAGTATAGTTGCTATAAGTTACAAGTGTACAATGTAGTGAGTCACAATTTTTAAGGGTTATACTCCATTTATAGTTACTATAAAATACTGGCAATATTCCCTGTGATGTACAATATATCCCTGTAGCTTATTTTATACCTAATATTTTGTATCTTTTACTCCCCTACCCCTGTATTTCCCCTCCCCCCCTTCCCTCTCCCCTCTGGTAACCACTAGTTTGTGCTCTGTGAGTTTGCATCTTTTTTTGTTATGGCAAAATTTTTTCCTTTTTATGACTGAGTAGTATTCTACTGTGTGTGTGTGTGTGTGTGTCTGTGTGTGTGTATATATATATATATATGTAATATCTTCTTCATCTATTCATCTGTTGATGATCACTTATGAACATTGGGGTTATGCAGATCATTTTTAAATTAATATTGTGATAAATGTGATGAAGAAAAAAAAAGCACAGGGTACAATGAAAGTGTGAAAGAGAGGAAGTGTTCTGATTGGATCCTCCATGACAATAGACACAAGGAAAGACTACAGCAGTTCCCTGCAATGAGTGGTTAAGGGAAAGCAGTGACATCAGCCAGTGTCACTGAAGTCCCTCAATTAGCCAGCAAGGCCAAGTGCAGGCTCCAGGGACACCACCTAGAGCATTATGGGGATTAATTTGTTTTCAACTGAATGTTTATGAGAAAAATAATACTAGGTTTGAAAACAAAGGATTGTTTTAGACCCATAAATGCCAGAGTGGGAAGTTTTTAAAAATGGAATTGCAGTCCTTGTGTCACTCTGTGCTGTGCTGAGAGAGAAGCCCATGGCTCGAGGACCGTGTCATGTCACCGTTTGAGCTTCAGTTGACTAGACCAGCCCAGGGGAGCCATCCACTGGTTGATTGACAGCTGTCAGCTGGCCTGGTACACACGCTTTGCTCACAAAGGCACTCCGCACTGCATATTGGTTTCCTGGGGCGGGGCTGCTATAACAAATTACCACAGGCTTGGTGCTTCACTTTTTTTTTTTTTTTAATATTTATTTATTTGTTTGACTGCTCCACGTCTTTGTTGCGGCACGCGGGATCTTTCAGTTGAGGCGGCATGTGGGATCTAGTTCCCTGACCAGGGATCAAAGCTGGGCCCCCTACATTGGGAGCATGGAGTCTTAGCCACTGGATCACCAGGGAAGACTCTACACTTGGTGCTTTAAAACAACAGATATTGGGGCTTCCCTGGTGGCGCAGTGGTTGAGAGTCCCCCTGCTGATGCAGGGGACATGGGTTCGTGCCCCGGTCTGGGTGGAAAAAAAATACAAACAAAAAAAACAACAGAAATTTATTCTCGGACAGTTCTGGAGGCCAAAAGTCTAAAATTGAGATGTTGGCAGGGCCACACTCCCTCTGAAGGCTCTAGGGGAGGACCCTTCCTTGCCTCTTGTAGCTCTGGTGGCCCTATAGCTGTTTCTTGACTTGTGGCTGCATCACTCCAGTCTCTTCCTCTGTCTTCACATGGCCTTCTCCTCTCTGTGTGTCTCTTATAAGGATGCTTGTCATTGGATTTAGGGCTTATCCAGGATGATCTTATCTTGGGATCCTAAATTTAATTGTATTTGCAAAGACCCTTTTTCCAAATAAGGTAACATTCACAAGTTAAGGTTCTGGGATTAATCCATGAACATATCTTTTTTTTTTTTTTTTTTTTTTTTTTTGCGGCACGCGGGCCTCCCACTGTTGTGGCCTCTCCCATTGCGGAGCACAGGCTCCGGACGCGCAGGCTCAGCGGCCATGGCTCATGGACCCAGCCACTCCGCGGCACGTGGGATCCTCCCAGACCGGAGCACGAACCCGTGTCCCCTGCATCGGCAGGCGGACTCTCAACCACTGCGCCACCAGGGAAACCTGTGAACATATCTTTTTGAGGATCACCATTCAACCCACTCCCATTGGATAATGACTATTAGACCCAGTCATGTCAGGGAAGATGCTGGACAGTGACAACGATCCAGTCGTGTCCTCTTTTTATGGAAGTCTGGACCCAAGCAAGATATGCAAGAAATAAACCCCTCCGTTGGAGTTGGGCAGAAGCCAAGAGACCCCCAAAGAAGACAGTCAGAAGTCAGAGCAACGACCAACTGAGGCCACACCGTGAGAATGGGGACAATTCTAGAGCTTTTCTTTCCTGGCATACCATTTTCATCGATGTAAGCAAAAACGCATCTTTTGAACCCTGCTCAATATTGTGTAACAACCGAAATGGGAAAAGAATTTGAAAAAGAATAGATACAGGTATATGTATAACTGAACCACTTTGCTGTACACCTGAAACTAACACAACATTGTTTTTTTGTTTTTTGTTTTTTAAATTTATTTATTTATTTTTGGCTGCGTTGGGTCTTCGCTGCCGCACGCAGGCTTTCTCCAGTTGCGGTGAGCGGGGGCTCCTCTTCGTTGCCGTACACGGGCTTCTCATTGCGGTGGCTTCTCACTGCAGAGCACGGGCTCTAGGTGCGTGGGCTGCAGTAGTTGTCGCTCGTGGGCTCAGTAGTTGTGGCTCACGGGCTCAGTAGTTGTGGCTCACGGGCTCTAGAACGCAAGCTCGGTAGTTGTGGCGCATGGGTTTAGTTGCTCCGCGGCATGTGGGATCTTCCCAGACCAGGGCTCAAACCCGTGTCCCCTGCATTGGCAGGCGGATTCTTAACCCCTGTGCCACCAGGGAAGTCCCTAACACAACATTGTTAATCAACTATACTCCAATACAAAATAAAGTTGAAAAAAATTAAATTAAATGTATCCTTTGTTTTTCATGACGTTTAATGTCTTGGACTGTGTCTAACAATAGCTGGTGTCTTAATTCTTGCTGCTGCGGGGGCAGCAATTCTGGAGTGACGACTTTGCCTGCAGGAAGGTGAGCGCCAAAAGCACAGGGATCCAAAGCTCCAGGATGGGTGTCGATGGCTCCGGGAAACAGTGGAGCACTTTTTTCACTCCTAAGAACACAGGAGTTGGAGGAGGGATGAGGCAAGAAGAGGATCAGACATGTATAGCAACATTGCCATTGGAGGAGTCAAAAGGAGGCTCCCCTGCATGATTCCTGAGCCGGCACAAGAACCCAATACCAGCGGCTTTTCAGTCTTTTAAGAAATGCAACATCGGGCTCTCCGGGTGGCGCAGTGGTTAAGAATCCTCCTGCCAATGCAGGAGACGCGGGTTCGAGCCCTGGTCCGGGAAGATCCCACATGCCGCAGAGCAACTAAGCCCGTGCGCCACAACTACTGAGCCTGCTCTCTAGAGCCCACGAGCCACAACTACTGAGCCCACGTGCCACAACTACTGAAGCCCGGGTGCCTAGAGCCCGTGCAGAGAAGCTACCGCAATGAGAAGCCCTCACGCCACAAGGAAGAGTAGTCCCTGCTCGCCGCAACTAGAGAAAGCCTGCGCGCAGCAGCAAAGACCCAACGCAGCCAAAAATAAAAATAAATACATTTAAAAAAAGAGAGAGAGAAATGCAGTATCACCATCATTCTCAAGGCACGGAGGACGATGGTGAGTGAAAAACACAGACCTCAGTGTGACTGCTTCGAAAAGTTATGAGAAGAGTCAGATTCTAAGCAGGAAGACATTGTAGGAATACCTTAGTCAACTTATTTCCATTTTCCTTTTAATATATGCACAAGAGTGACAAGTATTGAAATTTGAAAGTGATAAGAAGTTTGCCATAGTGGGTGCACATTCTTTTCCTGTCTTTGTGGCATATAAAGTAACGATGCATCTTCTATCAGATGGTATTTGGACTTGGCTTTAAGACAGTATGGTCCAGGCCAGCACAAGGCTTGACAGTTTCCTGAGCAAACTTACTTCGGTTGCTTACATAACGTGCGTTACCCCAGGTAACCCAGAAGGTCCCAAGTAACACAGAGTCAGACAAAAGTTGGACAAGAAACAGTGATTAAGCTCAAATCCTTGTGGGCTGTGAAAGAACACACCCCAAATCCTGGGTTAGAAGCAGAAAAGGAGGGTGATTTGGCTCAAGGGCCTACAAGATCCCTCACTGGTTTTTTTTTTTTTACATCTTTATTGGAGTATAATTGCTTTACAATGGTGTGTTAGTTTCTGCTTTATAACAAAGTGAATCAGTTATATATACATATACATATGTTCCCATATCTCTTGCCTCTTGTGTATCCCTCCCTCCCACCCTCCCTATCCCACCCCTCCAGGCGGTCACAAAGCACCGAGCATCTCCCTGTGCTATGCGGCTGCTTCCCACTAGCTATCTACCTTACGATTGGTAGTGTATACATGTCCATGCCTCTCTCTCGCTTTGTCACAGCTTACCCTTCCCCCTCCCCGTATCCTCAAGTCCCTTCTCTAGTAGGTCTGTGTCTTTATTCCTGTCTTACTGTTTTATTTATTTATTTGGCCACACTGCGCGGCTTGTGGGATCTTAGTTGCCCCACCAGGGATTGCACCGGGCCATGGCAGTGAAAGCCCCAAGTCCTGACCACCGGACCGCCAGGGAATTCCCCCTCACTGTTTAAAAAAAAAAAAAGGTGACTTATTTAGGTATTTGCTTTAAGGCTGACGATCTCTGATATATTGAAGCACAGACTAGTCTTTATCCCAGAGTGTTTCTCCACCCCTTTTCCTTTATTGCCCCTCCCCCAGTTACCTGTTCAGACTCTTTTTTCTAATTGTCCCGCTCCATGAATCTTTTCTTATTGTGATAAAATATACATAACATAAAATTCACCATTTTAACTACTTTAAAGTGGCATTAACTATTGATACATTCACAGTGCTGTGCAACAAATGCCACTGTCTGGTTCCAGAACTTTTTCATCACCCCAAACAAAAACTCCAAACCCATTATTATGCAGTCACATCCCATTCTCCCATCCCCCCAGGTCCCGGAGACCATTAATCTGCTTCCTGTCTCTATGGATTTGCCTCTTTTGGACATTTCCTATAAACGGAATCATAAAACACATGGCCTTTTAGTTCTGGCTTCTTTCACTCAGCATAACGTTGTATATGTATCAGTACTTTATTCCTTTCTATGGCTGAATAATATTCCATTGGATGGATGGATGGATGGACCACATTTGTTTAACCATTCATTTAGTAGATAAACATTTGGGTTGTTTCCACCTTTTGGCTATCTTCAATAGTGTTGCTATGACCATTTGTGTTCAAGTGTTTGTTTGAACATCTTTTTCAGTTCTTTTGGATATATTCATAGGAGTGGAATTGCTGGGATCCTATGGTAACTCTGTGTTTACCTTATCAAAGACCCACCAAACTGTTCTCCACAGTGGCAGCACCATTTTGCATTCTCACCAGCGATGTATGAGGGTTCCAATTTCTCCAC
Organism: Tursiops truncatus; assembly: GCF_011762595.2. Taxonomy (NCBI): domain Eukaryota; kingdom Metazoa; phylum Chordata; class Mammalia; order Artiodactyla; family Delphinidae; genus Tursiops; species Tursiops truncatus. The sequence goes on along the minus strand of NC_047046.1, from coordinate 7,057,088 downwards.
ATCATCACCCACACCTCCCCCCGCCCCCCCATGAAAGGTTAATAGCACACATATACCACGTATGTTTGTGTACTGTAGCCCTTTTGACGGCAGACTTTGTGTCTAATGGAAATATTTGCAGGGGATCATAGGCTCAGAAGCCTGCAGGAATTTATAAAAACACTGCTGGCTCACCAAAAACACATCTGCCAGCCCTTAGGGCCAGCAGGCCGCCAGGCTGCAGACACGGATTGATTTTATCTTATTAAAATATGTATAGGGTGGATGGAGCATCATTTATTCCATCATTCCCCTTTTCCTTTTGATGGGCATTCATTTTGTGACCAGCTTCCTACCACACATACAAAAAAACAATGTTCCCGTCAACATCCTTGTCCTTAAGTATTGGTACTTTTATTTTTCTGGGACGGATTCCCAGGAGTTGGATAAATGGGTCAAAGGGTTTCGTTTCCATTTTAACAGATGTTGCCAGATTGCTTCCCCAAATGGCTGCAAAACTTCACATGTACCAGAGTGGCCTTTTCTCCATATTCCTGCCAACACTTGAGAGCACTGCTCGTTTTAGTTATGTCAGTCAGTCTAGTGGATGCAATGTCTTATTGCTTCTTTAATTAGCATTTTTCTGACCACTGTTGAATTGGAAGATCTTTACATTCTTTTGTTGGCCATTTGGTTTTGCTCCTCTGTAAATAATCTGTTCATAATCTAAGTCCATTTCTGTCTTGGTTGTTTGTCTTGTTCAGGTCAATTTGTAAAAGCTCTTTAGATAGCATCCATCTGAACTTTGGCTTAATTGCAGAGAAGTGATTAAGAGCATCGTCTTCTGGGGCGGGCTGCCAAGGGTCGCCTCAGAACTTAGCCCCTGACTGGCTATGTGACCTCGGCAAGTCATTCAACTTTGCCCCAGTTTACTCATCTGGGAAGTAGCAGTCATGATCAACATCATAATTCCTACCTCATACTGTTGTTCTAGACACCAGTGAGTTAATACAAGTCAATAGGATGGTGCATGGCACACAGTAAGTTAGTCAACCACAGTTGGTGACTATTATTTGTATTACAAATAGTTTTCCAGCTCCATCACTTGCACTGGCTTTATTTTTGGTACCCCTTGTCACATAAAACCTTTTAATGTTGACATAGTCAAATACCCATCTTTTCTTTCATAGCTTCTGAGTTCCCAGGCTTGGTTAAGAAGATCTCTCCATTTCCTTCATGATGAATTTCCTTGTCTTTTGGGTAAGTTTAAAATTTTTTATTTTATATACAAAGAGTTAGTATTGTTTCTGAGGATGGTAGATATGCTGGATGACCCATTCAAGAAGTTCACACTTAGTCCAACTTAATGAAGCCGATGTCCTTCCCGTACTGGCGGAACCACTGGCGGCACATATTGAGGCTGTATTTCTGGATCAGGTTGTACCGGTTTGGGCCGGTTTGAGCAGACGCAGCAAGAGCTAGAACGCTGGCCAATTTTTTTTGGATGACTCCAGTAGAGCTGCTGGTGACCCATGTTGCTTTCTTGGCTTCAACTAGGCAAAAGCAAATTTCCTTGTCCTGATCATGGGAAGCCTGTAACTCACCATGTCCCACACGGAGGTGCACTGTCCTGCCAGCTCCTAGATCTGTTTCCTCCCCTTCTCCCTCATCCCTCCGAGATGAGACCTTTAGAACACTTTCACTTCCTCCCTCTCCTCCTTTCCTTTTCCATCTTCCCCAATGAGACCCATGAGACCCTTTACCTCCCCACCCCCACTTACCAGTCTCTGAGGTTTGGCTGAAATAATTTAGTATTTGTTAGAACTCCCTTAGAGGAGGTCCATTTGGTTTCAAGAGTCCTTCTCTGTTACACAAATCCCTCTCTGGATCCACTTAGATGTAAGACATCCTATGCCTGTGTTCTTAACACTGTTTTCTCTTTTGTTTTCTTCTTCTTTCAGTTTTCTTTTCAGGTGTAGTTGTAGTCTGGTAAGTCTTTTCTCAAGTCATTTCCTCAGATGAAGACCTGGGAGTTATATTCTCTGAATCCTTGGGGGTATCCTTGACTCTTCTCCTTTTGCCTCAATAGATGGAAAGTATTTTGAAAACTGGATAGAGGATTCTTGGGTCAGAGTCCTTTCTCTCTTCTGTAGATACTGGTCCACTGTCATCTTTCCATAGCGTAGATGAAAATCTAATGCCAGTCTGACTTTTTTTCCTTTGTGCATATCTTCTGCTTTCTGCTTGACACTTGTAAGATGGTTATCTTCCAGGTTTGGTGATTTTACCAGAATATGCCCACATATGACTCTTATCAGACCAGTCTGGAACTCAGTGAACCCTGTCAATCTGCAGTTGCTGATCTTTAGTAATTTCAGGAACATTTTCTCCTATTATTTGTTGATCTGTTGCTTATTCTTGTTTTGGAACTCCTATTGTGTGTTCATTCATTCTTCAGGAGCTATCCTCCAACTCTCTTATCTTTCCCCACAGATTTCTATTTCCTTATCATTTTGCTCTATGTTTGGAGACATTTCTTGCACTTGGTCTCCCAGACTGTTCATTTAGCTCTCAGTAGAGATTCTACTCACCTTCTGTTACCAAACATGGGTTTGGCTGCTCGCCACTCAAAAGCCAATCCTCAAGAGACAAGTGTTGGTTGGAAAGGAAAACTTGCTTTATTCAGGAGGCTGGCAACCTGGGGAGAAGGCGGACTTGTGTCCAAAAGCCACCTCCAAATGTTCTGCTTGACCAGGAAAGTTTTTAAAGGGAAATCATTTGGGGATGGGGTCAGAGTCTTCATCACCTCCCACTGTGTGCAGACTTTCTTCTGATTGGTTGGTGGTGAGGTAACAGGACAGTGTCCCAGGAATCTTGTGCTTGGCCTGAAGTTACCATCCTCCACCTGGGCGGGGGTCTTAGTTCCTACAGAAGAACTCAAAGATATTGTTCTGTGTATCCCTTGAGGAGGAACCAGGACCCTGCCCCAAGGCTGCACTATTGTTTCTTCACTGCTCCTCCTTTGTTTCTGCATCCCCTCCCTTCCCTGATAAGCAACTGTTCAAATCTGCCCTTTCCGAACTCGAACTCGGAAGGTCAAGGAGGCTGAATAAAGCCTATTTCCTACAAACAAGAAACAGGGGACACAGAAAGGATTTGAACCCGGGAGGTCCCCACAGGGTCCTACTCTGTTTCATTAGCATCAGATCCCACAGGTGAAGGGCTCAGTCCCACAAGACTGTTGGACTCAACTTCAGAAGAACAAACAGTCAAAAACCAGATGGGGAAGAAAGCCTGTTTAAGGCCCCCTGCCCAAATCGCCCTACCTCAATTTTTCCAACATTGTAATGGCATTTCTTCATTTAAAAATACATCATGGGAACTCCCTGGCAGTCCAGTGGTTAGGACTCTGCGATTTCACTGCTGAGGGCCCGGGTTCAATCCCCAGTCAGGGAACTAAGATCCCTCAAGCTGAGTGGTGCATGGCCACAAAATAATAATAATAACAACAACAACAATAATAACAATAATAATAATGATGATACAGAGATAGAAAGTAGATTGGTATTTGCCAGGAGCTGGGGCAGCTCTATGGGGCATGACTGACAATGGGCATGGGGGGTTTTTGGGGGCGGGATGATGAAAAAGTTGTGGAATTAGACAGTGGTGATGTTTGCACAAGTTTGTGAATATACAATAATAAAAATGGCTGAACTGTACTTTAAAAGGATGAATTTATCATTTCTCAGCCTTTTATCTAAGATCAAGCATCAGTATCTGTTTTTAGTTCGTGTTTTTAGTCAGTGAACTTTGGTTGAGGGCTGGAGGACAGCATCCTCAGGGAGTTGCATGGTGTCTTGGTTGCGTGGATTGGGTGGCTGGGAATCCAGTCTGTGTCTGGAGCCAGGCTATGACCCAGGACATCCTGGTCACCTCTGCCAGCATGCAGCCATACCCAGGGACCTGCTGCGGCTTCCAGAATCAGCTGGACCATCTCTCTTGAGAGTTTCTCCGGCTTCCCTCTGTCAACTGGTTGGTTCTCCCAGATTCCATTTTATTTCACTCTGTCAGCTATAAAGGAGGGATCACTGGGCTGTTGAGATAGAGGGGAAGTGCTGGCTTAGTCCTCAATGGGAAAGACATAGGAAGGGCCCGGGCAGGAGTTTGAATTTTGTGCCCTGGCTGTCCTGCTGTTCTCAGGCTTTTTAGGCATGTATCTGAAAGAAAGTCTCTTGAATTAAGACTATAAGAAAGTACACAAGATATTCAATAAAGTAAATGACCTAAAAAAAAAGATGAATTTTATAACATGTGAATTATATTTCAGTATAAAATATCTGTATCTGTAAGGATCCTAAGCCCAGGACCTCTGTCATCCTCTCTGCACCCCCAGCACCTGGCCAAGGAGTGGGAAAGCTGGAATTTCAACCCAGAAACATCTAATTCCAAAAGCCATTCCCTTTCACCTCCACCCCACGTTGATACCAGGTAGCCTGGCAGCAAAGACTGTGCTGAGTTGGAACTCTATTCTTTGGATAATTGAAGGTTTTTGAGGTTAGGAAAAGAGGCATGGTTCAATTTTTGTTTTAGAAGGATAATTTTTAGGAGCTTTATGTGAATATTCTTTGTTAGAAATGTTAACAGTAGATAAGACTATTCAGCAATTTTTTTCTGGATGGACTATAATAATTTTAGTTGTTTCGTTTAAAAAAAATTTTTTTTTGAAATCATGACTGAAATGTCAGCTTCTATGGGAACCTCAGAGAGAAGTGTGATTTTTTTTTTTCTCTCAGTTTTTTAAAAATATGCATTTTAATGACTTTTGAGATTGGTTTCCATCATTAAACAAAAGATAGCTGGAGAGAGAGAAGAGGCAGTTGGGCAATGTTTGCCTGTGAAAAGTCAACCTGTCTTTAATGTTATTCTTCTACTTTTTTTAAGTTGAATTTCTCTGCTGTGTAGCACAAGAGGCCTTATGTGAAATTCTATTCTAATTTATAGGTGATAAGTGGTTTTAAATAAACACATATGGCATTCCAGCTGAGCTCTGAAACCACTGGCTGACGTGGCATAGGACAAAGACGATCAGACGCTGTGCGAGTTTGCTCGGGCCACCTTATCAAAGTTTTACAGTCTGGGTGGCTTAAACAACAGAAATTTTATTTTCTCACAGTTCTGAAGGCCAGAAGTCCAAGATCAAGGAGTGGGTAGAGTTACTTGTTCTGAGACCTCTCCCCTCACTTTGTAGACAGCCGTCTTCCCCCTGTCCTCACATGGTCTTCCCTCTGTGCACATCTGTGTCCTAATCTCTGTGTCCTCTTTTTATAAAGGCACCAGTCCTATTGAATTAGGGCCCCACCCCTAATGACCTCATTTTCATTTAATTACCTCTTTAACACCCCTTGTTCAAATACAGTCACATTAAGAGGTACTGGAGGGACTTCCCTGGTGGTACAGTGGTTAAGACTCTGTGCTCCCAATGCAGGGGGCCCGGGTTTGATCCCTGGTCTGGGAAATAGATCCCACATGCATGCTGCAACTAAGAGTTCACATGCCACAACTGAGGAGCTGGCAAGCCTCAACAAAGGAGCCCACCTGCCACAACTAAGACCTGACCCAACCAAATAAATAAATATTAAAAAAGAAAAAAAAAGAGTACTGGAGGTTAGGGCTTCAACATAGCAATTTGGGTGGAGGGGGACACAAATCAGCTCATAACAGACACCCTGGTTTATATCTTGCTCTAAGGAGTTGTATTCAGTGAAACTGAGGAAAATGTTTATACGAGAACTACCCAGGCTAGAAACAACCAGAAATCACAAGACACTGGCTCATACCTAGTATTCCATCCTAAGTCCATCCTCAGACCACCCCCTCTGGGGCAGGGATCTTGCCTGACCCAGGAGAGGACTGGGGACAGAGAGTGGGGATGGACAGAGATGGGAGAGAGGATGAGCTAGAGAAGAGGGGCAGCTACTCTATAGAGTTGTAACAGTTTTCTTTTTTAAATCACGTGAAATTAACATAACATAAAACGAACCATTTTATTTTATTTATTTATTTATTTTAATTTATTTTATTTATTTATTTTTGGCCACGTTGGGTCTTCATTGCTGTGTGCGGGCTTTCTCTAGTGGTGGTGAGCAGGGGCTACTCTTTGTTGCAGTGTACGGGCTTCTCATTGCGTTGGCTTCTCTTGTTGCGGAGCACGGGCTCTAGGCATGCAGGCTTCAGTAGTTGTGGCGCACGGGCTCAGTAGCTGTGGTTTATGGGCTCTAGAGCGCAGGCTCAGTGGTTGTGGCGCAAGGGCTTTGTTGCTCCGCAGCATGTGAGATCTTCCCGGACCAGGGCTCGAACCCATGTCCCCTAAGTTGGCAGGCAGATTCTTAACCACGGCGCCACCAGGGAAGCCCAAAATGAACCACTTTAAAGTGAACAGTTTAGTGGCATTTAGTACATTCTCAGTGTTGTACAGCCATCACCTCTATCTAGTTCCAAAACATTTTCATCACCCAAAAAAGAAACCCCCTGCCCTTTAGCAGTCACACCCCATCTCCCCTCCCCCAGCCCCTGGCAACCACAGTCTGCCTTCTGTCTCTATGGATTTGCTTCTTCTGGACATTTCATACAAATGGGATTATACAGTATGTGGCCCTTTGTATCTGACTTTCACGTTATGTTTTCCAGGTTCATTTTTTAAAAATATTTATTTGTCTATTTATTTATTATTTACTTAGGCTGCGCCAAGTCTTTTTCCTT